>NW_025961164.1:0-44053 GCF_023159225.1 Perognathus longimembris pacificus | reverse complement strand
TCTCCCTCACCACAAATCAGATTCTTCTGAGGAGTTCCCAGTACATTATCCTTTCCCCTGTGTAATTACCTTAACAAGCTGCAGCTGTTTTTATTCTCAGAAGCTTTACTCCCTGATATACAGCTGCCTACCCCCTTCGTAAGTGCAGGTCCTAAATGAGCTTTTTTTCTCTGTTCCCTCACCACAACCCAGATTCTTTTGGGGGAGTTACCAGTACAGTAACCATACCAGGAAGTACTTAATTTATTAAGCTACTGCTTTTCTTAATCTCAGTGGAGATATTTACTGATAAACAGCTACCTACGCAGCATGTTCATGTCGTTCCTAAATGAGCTTTTATCTCTCTCCCCTCACCACAAATCAGATTCTTCTGAGGAGTTCCCAGTACATTATCCTTTCCCCTGGGTAATTACCTTAACAAGCTGCAGCTGTTTTTATTCTCAGAAGCTTTACTCCCTGATATACAGCTGCCTACCCCCTTCGTATGTGCAGGTCCTAAATGAGCTTTTTTCTCTGTTCCCTCACCACAATCCAGATTCTTTTGGGGAGTTACCAGTACAGTAACCATACCAGGAAGTACTTAATTTATTAAGCTACTGCTTTTCTAAAGCTCAGTGGAGATATTTACTGATAAACAGCTACCTACGCAGCATGTTCATGTCGTTCCTAAATGAGCTTTATCTCTCTCCCCCTCACCACAAATGTCAGATTCTTCTGAGGAGTTCCCAGTAGTTTATCCTTTCTCCTGTGTAATTACCTTAAAAAGCTCAGCTGTTTTTATTCTCAGAAGGTTTACTCCCTGATATACAGCTGCCTACCCCCTTCGTAAGTGCAGGTCCTAAATGAGCTTTTTTCTCTGTTCCCTCACCACAATCCAGATTCTTTTGGGGAGTTACCAGTACAGTAACCATACCAGGAAGTACTTAATTTATTAAGCTACTGCTTTTCTTAATCTCAGTGGAGATATTTACTGATAAACAGCTACCTACGCAGCACATTCATGTCGTTCCTAAATGAGCTTTTATCTCTCTCCCCTCACCACAAATCAGATTCTTCTGAGGAGTTCCCAGTACATTATCCTTTCCCCTGTGTAATTACCTTAACAAGCTCCAGCTGTTTTTATTCTCAGAAGGTTTACTCCCTGATATACTGCTGCCTACCCCCTTCGTAAGTGCAGGTCCTAAATGAGCTTTTTTCCTCTGTTCCCTCACCACAATCCAGATTCTTTTGGGGTGTTACCAGTACAGTAACCATACCAGGAAGTACTTAATTTATTAACCTACTGCTTTTCTTAATCTCAGTGGAGATATTTACTGATAAACAGCTACCTAAGTTGCATGTTCATGTCGTTCCTAAATGAGCTGTTATCTCTCTCCCCTCACCACAAATCAGATTCTTCTGAGGAGTTCCCAGTACATTATCCTTTCCCCTGTGTAATTACCTTAACAAGCTGCAGCTGTTTTTATTCTCAGAAGCTTTACTCCCTGATATACAGCTGCCTACCCCCTTCGTAAGAGCAGGTCCTAAATGAGCTTTTTTCTCTGTTCCCTCACCACAATCCAGATTCTTTTGGGGAGTTACCAGTACAGTAACCATACCAGGAAGTACTTAATTTATTAAGCTACTGCTTTTCTAAAGCTCAGTGGAGATATTTACTGATAAACAGCTACCTACACAGCATGTTCATGTCGTTCCTAAATGAGCTTTTATCTCTCTCCCCTCACCACAAATCAGATTCTTCTGAGGAGTTCCCAGTACTTTATCCTTTCTCCTGTGTAATTACTTAACAAGCTCCAGCTGTTTTTATTCTCAGAAGGTTTACTCCCTGTTATACAGCTGCCTACCCCCTTCGTAAGTGCAGGTCCTAAATGAGCTTTTTTCTCTGTTCCCTCACCACAATTCAGATTCTTTTGGGGAGTTACCAGTACAGTAACCATACCAGGAAGTACTTAATTTATTAAGCTAGTGCTTTTCTTAATCTCAGTGGAGATATTTACTGATAAACAGCTACCTACGCAGCACGTTCATGTCGTTCCTAAATGAGCTTTTATCTCTCTCCCCTCACCACAAATCAGATTCTTCTGAGGAGTTCCCAGTACATTATCCTTTCCCCTGTGTAATTACCTTAACAAGCTCCAGCTGTTTTTATTCTCAGAAGGTTTACTCCCTGATATACAGCTGCCTACCCCCTTCGTAAGTGCAGGTCCTAAATGAGCTTTTTTCTCTGATCCCTCACCACAATCCAGATTCTTTTGGGGTGTTACCAGTACAGTAACCATACCAGGAAGTACTTAATTTATTAACCTACTGCTTTTCTTAATCTCAGTGGAGATATTTACTGATAAACAGCTACCTAAGTAGCATGTTCATGTCGTTCCTAATGAGCTTTTATCTCTCTCCCCTCACCACAAATCAGATTCTTCTGAGGAGTTCCCAGTACATTATCCGTTTCCCCTGTGTAATTACCTTAACAGCTCCAGCTGTTTTTATTCTCAGAAGGTTTACTCCCTGATATACAGCTGCCTACCCCCTTCGTAAGTGCAGGTCCTAAATGAGATTTTTTCTCTGTTCCCTCACCACAATCCAGATTCTTTTTGGGAGTTACCAGTACAGTAACCATACCAGGAAGTACTTAATTTATTAAGCTACTGCTTTTCTTAATCTCAGTGGAGATATTTACTGATAAACAGCTACCTACGCAGCATGTTCATGTCGTTCCCAAATGAGCTTTTATCTCTCTCCCTCACCACAAATCAGATTCTTCTGAGGAGTTCCCAGTACATTATCCTTTCCCCTGTGTAATTACCTTAAAAAAACTGCAGCTGTTTTTATTCTCAGAAGCTTTACTCCCTGATATACAGCTGCCTACCCCCTTCGTAAGTGCAGGTCCTAAATGAGCTTTTTTCTCTGTTCCCTCACCACAATCCAGATTCTTTTGGGGAGTTACCAGTACAGTAACCATACCAGGAAGTACTTAATTTATTAAGCTACTGCTTTTCTAAAGCTCAGTGGAGATATTTTACTGATAAACAGCTACCTACGCAGCATGTTCATGTCGTTCCTAAATGAGCTTTTATCTCTCTCCCCTCACCACAAATCAGATTCTTCTGAGGAGTTCCCAGTACTTTATCCTTTCTCCTGTGTAATTACCTTAACAAGCTCCAGCTGTTTTTATTCTCAGAAGGTTTACTCCCTGATATACAGCTGCCTACCCCCTTCGTAAGTGCAGGTCCTAAATGAGCTTTTTTCTCTGTTCCCTCACCACAATCCAGATTCTTTTGGGGAGTTACCAGTACAGTAACCATACCAGGAAGTACTTAATTTATTAGCTACTGCTTTTCTTAATCTCAGTGGAGATATTTACTGATAAACAGCTACCTACGCAGCATGTTCATGTCGTTCTTAAATGAGCTTTTATCTCTCTCCCCTCACCACAAATCAGATTCTTCTGAGGAGTTCCCAGTACATTATCCTTTCCCCTGTGTAATTACCTTAACAAGCTCCAGCTGTTTTTATTCTCAGAAGGTTTACTCCCTGATATACAGCTGCCTACCCACTTCGTAAGTGCAGGTCCTAAATGAGCTTTTTTCTCTGTTCCCTCACCACAATCCAGATTCTTTTGGGGAGTTACCAGTACAGTAACCATACCAGGAAGTACTTAATTTATTAAGCTACTGCTTTTCTTAATCTCAGTGGAGATATTTACTGATAAACAGCTACCTACGCAGCATGTTCATGTCGTTCCTAAATGAGCTATTATCTCTCTCCCCTCACCACAAATCAGATTCTTCTGAGGAGTTCCCAGTACATTATCCTTTCCCCTGTGTAATTACCTTAACAAGCTCCAGCTGTTTTTATTCTCAGAAGGTTTACTCCCTGATATACAGCTGCCTACCCCCTTCGTAAGTGCAGGTCCTAAATGAGCTTTTTTCTCTGTTCCCTCACCACAATCCAGATTCTTTTGGGGAGTTACCAGTACAGTAACCATACCAGGAAGTACTTAATTTATTAACCTACTGCTTTTCTTAATCTCAGTGGAGATATTTACTGATAAACAGCTACCTACGCAGCATGTTCATGTCGTTCCTAAATGAGCTTTTATCTCTCTCCCCTCACCACAAATCAGAATCTTCTGAGGAGTTCCCAGTATATTATCCTTTCCCCTGTGTAATTACCTTAACAAGCTGCATCTGTTTTTATTCTCAGAAGCTTTACTCCCTGATATACAGCTGCCTACCCCCTTCGTAAGTGCAGGTCCTAAATGAGCTTTTTTCTCTGTTCCCTCACCACAATCCAGATTCTTTTGGGGAGTTACCAGTACAGTAACCATACCAGGAAGTACTTAATTTATTAACCTACTGCTTTTCTTAATCTCAGTGGAGATATTTACTGATAAACAGCTACCTAAGTAGCATGTTCATGTCGTTCCTAAATGAGCTTTTATCTCTCTCCCCTCACCACAAATCAGATTCTTCTGAGGAGTTCCCAGTACATTATCCTTTCCCCTGTGTAATTACCTTAACAAGCTCCAGCTGTTTTTATTCTCAGAAGGTTTAGTCCCTGATATACAGCTGCCTACCCCCTTCGTAAGTGCAGGTCCTAAATGAGCTTTTTTCTCTGTTCCCTCACCACAATCCAGATTCTTTTGGGGAGTTACCAGTACAGTAACAATACCAGGAAGTACTTAATTTATTAAGCTACTGCTTTTCTTAATCTCAGTGGAGATATTTACTGATAAACAGCTACCTACGCAGCATGTTCATGTCGTTCCTAAATGAGCTTTTATCTCTCTCCCCTCACCACAAATCAGATTCTTCTGAGGAGTTCCCAGTACATTATCCTTTCCCTGTGTAATTACCTTAACAAGCTGCAGCTGATTTTATTCTCAGAAGCTTTACTCCCTGATATACAGCTGCCTACCCCCTTCGTAAGTGCAGGTCCTAAATGAGCTTTTTTCTCTGTTCCTCACCACAATCCAGATTCTTTTGGGGAGTTACCAGTACAGTAACCATACCAGGAAGTACTTAATTTATTAAGCTACTGCTTTTCTTAATCTCAGTGGAGATATTTACTGATAAACAGCTACCTACGCAGCATGTTCATGTCGCTCTTAAATGAGCTTTTTATCTCTCTCCCCTCACCACAAATCAGATTCTTCTGAGGAGTTCCCAGTACATTATCCTTTCCCCTGTGTAATTACCTTAACAAGCTCCAGCTGTTTTTATTCTCAGAAGGTTTAGTCCCTGATATACAGCTGCCTACCCCCTTCGTAAGTGCAGGTCCTAAATGAGCTTTTTTCTCTGTTCCCTCACCACAATCCAGATTCTTTTGGGGAGTTACCAGTACAGTAACCATACCAGGAAGTACTTAATTTATTAAGCTACTGCTTTTCTTAATCTCAGTGGAGATATTTACTGATAAACAGCTACCTACGCAGCATGTTCATGTCGTTCCTAAATGAGCTTTTATCTCTATCCCCTCACCACAAATCAGATTCTTCTGAGGAGTTCCCAGTACATTATCCTTTCCCCTGTGTAATTACCTTAACAAGCTGCAGCTGTTTTTATTCTCAGAAGCTTTACTCCCTGATATACAGCTGCCTACCCCCTTCGTAAGTGCAGGTCCTAATGAGCTTTTTTCTCTGTTCCCTCACCACAATCCAGATTCTTTGGGGAGTTACTAGTACAGTAACCATACCAGGAAGTACTTAATTTATTAAGATACTGCTTTTCTCTAATCTCAGTGGAGATATTTACTGATAAACAGCTACCTACGCAGCATGTTCATGTCGCTCTTAAATGAGCTTTTATCTCTCTCCCCTCACCACAAATCAGATTCTTCTGAGGAGTTCCCAGTACATTATCCTTTCCCTGTGTAATTACCTTAACAAGCTCCAGCTGTTTTTATTCTCAGAAGGTTTAGTCCCTGATATACAGCTGCCTACCCCCTTCGTAAGTGCAGGTCCTAAATGAGCTTTTTTCTCTGTTCCCTCACCACAATCCAGATTCTTTTGGGGAGTTACCAGTACAGTAACCATACCAGGAAGTACTTAATTTATTAAGCTACTGCTTTTCTTAATCTCAGTGGAGATATTTACTGATAAACAGCTACCTACGCAGCATGTTCATGTCGTTCTTAAATGAGCTTTTATCTCTCTCCCCTCACCACAAATCAGATTCTTCTGAGGAGTTCCCAGTACATTATCCTTTCCCCTGTGTAATTACCTTAACAAGCTCCAGCTGTTTTTATTCTCAGAAGCTTTACTCCCTGATATACAGCTGCCTACCCCCTTCGTAAGTGCAGGTCCTAAATGAGCTTTTTTCTCTGTTCCCTCACCACAATCCAGATTCTTTTGGGAGTTACCAGTACAGTAACCATACCAGGAAGTACTTAATTTATTAAGCTACTGCTTTTCTTAATCTCAGTGGAGATATTTACTGATAAACAGCTACCTACGCAGCATGTTCATGTCGTTCCTAAATGAGCTTTTATCTCTCTCCCCTCACCACAAATCAGATTCTTCTGAGGAGTTCCCAGTACATTATCCTTTCCCCTGTGTAATTACCTTAACAAGCTGCAGCTGTTTTTATTCTCAGAAGCTTTACTCCCTGATATACAGCTGCCTACCCCCTTCGTAAGTGCAGGTCCTAAATGAGCTTTTTTCTCTGTTCCCTCACCACAATCCAGATTCTTTTGGGGAGCTACCAGTACAGTAACCATACCAGTAAGTACTTAATTTATTAAGAAACTGATTTTCTAAATCTCAGTGGAGATATTTACTGATAAACAGCTACCTACGCAGCATGTTCATGTCGTTCATAAATGAGCTTTTATCTCTCTCCCCTCACCACAAATCAGATTCTTCTGAGGAGTTCCCAGTACATTATCCTTTCCCCTGTGTAATTACCTTAACAAGCTCCAGCTGTTTTTATTCTCAGAAGGTTTACTCCCTGATATACAGCTGCCTACCCCCTTCGTAAGTGAAGGTCCTAAATGAGCTTTATTCTCTGTTCCCTCACCACAATCCAGATTCTTTTGGAGTGTTACCAGTACAGTAACCATACCAGGAAGTACTTAATTTATTAACCTACTGCTTTTCTTAATCTCAGTGGAGATATTTACTGATAAACAGCTACCTAAGTAGCATGTTCATGTCGTTCTAAATGAGCTTTTATCTCTCTCCCCTCACCACAAATCAGATTCTTCTGAGGAGTTCCCAGTACATTATCCTTTCCCCTGTGTAATTATCTTAACAAGCTCCAGCTGTTTTTATTCTCAGAAGGTTTAGTCCCTGATATACAGCTGCCTACCCCCTTCGTAAGTGCAGGTCCTAAATGAGCTTTTTTCTCTGTTCCCTCACCACAATCCAGATTCTTTTGGGGAGTTACCAGTACAGTAACCATACCAGGAAGTACTTAATTTATTAAGCTACTGCTTTTCTTAATCTCAGTGGAGATATTTACTAATAAACAGCTACGTACGCAGCATGTTCATGTCGTTCCTAAATGAGCTTTTATCTCTCTCCCCTCACCACAAATCAGATTCTTCTGAGGAGTTCCCAGTACATTATCCTTTCCCCTGTGTAATTACCTTAACAAGCTCCAGCTGTTTTTATTCTCAGAAGGTTTACTCCCTGATATACAGCTGCCTACCCCCTTCGTAAGTGCAGGTCCTAAATGAGCTTTTTTCTCTGTTCCCTCACGACAATCCAGATTCTTTGGGGGAGTTACCAGTACAGTAACCATAGCAGGAAGTACTTAATTTATTAAGCTACTGCTATTCTTAATCTCAGTGGAGATATTTACTGATAAACAGCTACCTACGCAGCATGTTCATGTCGTTCCTAAATGAGCTTTATCTCTCTCCCCTCACCACAAATCAGATTCTTCTGAGGAGTTCCCAGTACATTATCCTTTCCCCTGTGTAATTACCTTAACAAGCTCCAGCTGTTTTTATTCTCAGAAGGTTTACTCCCTGATATACAGCTGCCTACCCCCTTCGTAAGTGCAGGTCCTAAATGAGCTTTTTCTCTGTTCCCTCACAACAATCCAGATTCTTTTGGGGAGTTACCAGTACAGTAACCATACCAGGAAGTACTTAATTTATTAACCTACTGCTTTTCTTAATCTCAGTGGAGATATTTACTGATAAACAGCTACCTACGCAGCATGTTCATGTCGTTCCTAAATGAGCTTTTATCTCTCTCCCCTCACCACAAATCAGATTCTTCTGAGAGGTTCCCAGTACATTATCCTTTCCCCTGTGTAATTACCTTAACAAGCTGCAGCTGTTTTTATTCTCAGAAGCTTTACTCCCTGATATACAGCTGCCTACCCCCTTCGTAAGTGCAGGTCCTAAATGAGCTTTTTTCTCTGTTCCCTCACCACAATCCAGATTCTTTTGGGGAGTTACCAGTACAGTAACCATACCAGGAAGTACTTAATTTATTAAGCTACTGCTTTTCTAAAGCTCAGTGGAGATATTTACTGATAAACAGCTACCTACGCAGCATGTTCATGTTGTTCCTAAATGAGCTTTTATCTCTCTCCCTCACCACAAATCAGATTCTTCTGAGGAGTTCCCAGTACTTTATCCTTTCTCCTGTGTAATTACCTTAACAAGCTCCAGCTGTTTTTATTCTCAGAAGGTTTTACTCCCTGATATACAGCTGCCTACCCCCTTCGTAAGTGCAGGTCCTAAATGAGCTTTTTTCTCTGTTCCCTCACCACAATCCAGATTCTTTTGGGGTGTTACCAGTACAGTAATCATACCAGGAAGTACTTAATTTATTAAGCTACTGCTTTTCTTAATCTCAGTGGAGATATTTACTGATAAACAGCTACCTACGCAGCATGTTCATGTCGTTCCTAAATGAGCTTTTATCTCTCTCCCCTCACCACAAATCAGATTCTTCTGAGGAGTTCCCAGTACATTATCCTTTCCCTGTGTAATTACCTTAACAAGCTGCAGTTGTTTTTATTCTCAGAAGCTTTACTCCCTGATATACAGCTGCCTACCCCCTTCGTAAGTGCAGACCTAAATGAGCTTTTTTCTCTGTTCCCTCACCACAATCCAGATTCTTTTGGGGAGCTACCAGTACAGTAACCATACCAGGAAGTACTTAATTTATTAAGCTACTGATTTTCTAAAGCTCAGTGGAGATATTTACTGATAAACAGCTACCTACGCAGCATGTTCATGTCGTTCCTAAATGAGCTTTTATCTCTCTCCCCTCACCACAAATCAGATTCTTCTGAGGAGTTCCCAGTACTTTATCCTTTCTCCTGTGTAATTACCTTAACAAGCTCCAGCTGTTTTTATTCTCAGAAGGTTTACTCCCTGATATACAGCTGCCTACCCCTTCGTAAGTGCAGGTCCTAAATGAGCTTTTTTCTCTGTTCCCTCACCACAATCCAGATTCTTTTGGGGAGTTACCAGTACAGAAACCATACCAGGAAGTACTTAATTTATTAAGCTACTGCTTTTCTTAATCTCAGTGGAGATATTTACTGATAAACAGCTACCTTCGCAGCATGTTCATGTCGTTCCTAAATGAGCTTTTATCTCTCTCCCCTCACCACAAATCAGATTCTTCTGAGGAGTTCCCAGTACATTATCCTTTCCCCTGTGTAATTACCTTAACAAGCTGCAGCTGTTTTTATTCTCAGAAGCTTTACTCCCTGATATACAGCTGCCTACCCCCTTCGTAAGTGCAGGTCCTAAATGAGCTTTTTTCTCTGTTCCCTCACCACAATCCAGATTCTTTTGGGGAGTTACCAGTACAGTAACCATACCAGGAAGTACCTTAATTTATTAAGCTACTGCTTTTCTTAATCTCAGTGGAGATATTTACTGATAAACAGCTACCTATGCAGCATGTTCATGTCGTTCCTAAATGAGCTTTTATCTGTCTCCCCTCACCACAAATCAGATTCTTCTGAGGAGTTCCCAGTACATTATCCTTTCCCCTGTGTAATTACCTTAACAAGCTCCAGCTGTTTTTATTCTCAGAAGGTTTAGTCCCTGATATACAGCTGCCTACCCCCTTCGTAAGTGCAGGTCCTAAATGAGCTTTTTTCTCTGTTCCCTCACCACAATCCAGATTCTTTTGGGGAGTTACCAGTACAGTAACCATACCAGGAAGTACTTAATTTATTAAGCTACTGCTTTTCTTAATCTCAGTGGAGATATTTACTGATAAACAGCTACCTACGCAGCATGTTCATGTCGTTCCTAAATGAGCTTTTATCTCTCTCCCCTCACCACAAATCAGATTCTTCTGAGGAGTTCCCAGTACATTATCCTTTCCCCTGTGTAATTACCTTAACAAGCTGCAGCTGTTTTTATTCTCAGAAGCTTTACTCCCTGATATACAGCTGCCTACCCCCTTCGTAAGTGCAGGTCCTAAATGAGCTTTTTTCTCTGTTCCCTCACCACAATCCAGATTCTTTTGGGGAGCTACCAGTACAGTAACCATACCAGGAAGTACTTAATTTATTAAGCTACTGATTTTCTAAAGCTCAGTGGAGATATTTACTGATAAACAGCTACCTACGCAGCATGTTCATGTCGTTCCTAAATGAGCTTTTATCTCTCTCCCCTCACCACAAATCAGATTCTTCTGAGGAGTTCCCAGTACATTATCCTTTCCCCTGTGTAATTACCTTAACAAGCTGCAGCTGTTTTTATTCTCAGAAGCTTTACTCCCTGATATACAGCTGCCTACCCCCTTCGTAAGTGCAGGTCCTAAATGAGCTATTTTCTCTGTTCCCTCACCACAATCCAGATTCTTTTGGGGAGTTACCAGTACAGTAACCATACCAGGAAGTACTTAATTTATTAAGCTACTGCTTTTCTTAATCTCAGTGGAGATATATACTGATAAACAGCTACCTTCGCAGCATGTTCATGTCGTTCCTAAATGAGCTTTTATCTCTCTCCCCTCACCACAAATCAGATTCTTCTGAGGAGTTCCCAGTACATTATCCTTTCCCCTGTGTAATTACCTTAACAAGCTGCAGCTGTTTTTATTCTCAGAAGCTTTACTCCCTGATATACAGCTGCCTACCCCCTTCGTAAGTGCAGGTCCTAAATGAGCTATTTTCTCTGTTCCCTCACCACAATCCAGATTCTTTTGGGGAGTTACCAGTACAGTAACCATACCAGGAAGTACTTAATTTATTAAGCTACTGCTTTTCTTAATCTCAGTGGAGATATTTACTGATAAACAGCTACCTATGCAGCATGTTCATGTCGTTCCTAAATGAGCTTTTATCTCTCTCCCCTCACCACAAATCAGATTCTTCTGAGGAGTTCCCAGTACATTATCCTTTCCCCTGTGTAATTACCTTAACAAGCTCCAACTGTTTTTATTCTCAGAAGGTTTACTCCCTGATATACAGCTGCCTACCCCCTTCGTAAGTGCAGGTCCTAAATGAGCTTTTTTCTCTGTTCCCTCACCACAATCCAGATTCTTTTGGGGAGTTATCAGTACAGTAACCATACAAGGAAGTACTTAATTTATTAACCTACTGCTTTTCTTAATCTCAGTGGAGATATTTACTGATAAACTGCTACCTACGCAGCATGTTCATGTCGTTCCTAAGTGAGCTTTTATCTCTATCCCCTCACCACAAATCAGATTCTTCTGAGGAGTTCCCAGTACATTATCCTTTCCCCTGTGTAATTACCTTAAAAAGCTGCAGCTGTTTTTATTCTCAGAAGGTTTCCTCCCTGATATACAGCTGCCTACCCCCTTCGTAAGTGCAGGTCCTAAATGAGCTTTTTTCTCTGTTCCCTCACCACAATCCAGATTCTTTTGGGGAGTTACCAGTACAGTAACCATACCAGGAAGCACTTAATTTATTAAGCTACTGCTTTTCTTAATCTCAGTGGAGATATTTACTGATAAACAGCTACCTACGCAGCATGTTCATGTCGTTCCTAAATGAGCTTTTATCTCTCTCCCCTCACCACAAATCAGATTCTTCTGAGGAGTTCCCAGTACATTGTCCTTTCCCCTGTGTAATTACCTTAACAAGCTGCAGCTGTTTTTATTCTCAGAAGCTTTACTCCCTGATAGACAGCTGCCTACCCCCTTCGTAAGTGCAGGTCCTAAATGAGCTTTTTTCTCTGTTCCCTCACCACAATCCAGATTCTTTTGGGGAGTTACCAGTACAGTAACCATACCAGGAAGTACTTAATTTATTAAGCTACTGCTTTTCTAAAGCTCAGTGGAGATATTTACTGATAAACAGCTACCTACGCAGCATGTTCATGTCGTTCCTAAATGAGCTTTTATCTCTCTCCCCTCACCACAAATCAGATTCTTCTGAGGAGTTCCCAGTACATTATCCTTTCCCCTGTGTAATTACCTTAACAAGCTCAGCTGTTTTTATTCTCAGAATGTTTACTCCCTGATATACAGCTGCCTACCCCCTTCGTAAGTGAAGGTCCTAAATGAGCTTTATTCTCTGTTCCCTCACCACAATGCAGATTCTTTTGGGGTGTTACCAGTACAGTAACCATACCAGGAAGTACTTAATTTATTAACCTACTGCTTTTCGTAATCTCAGTGGAGATATTTACTGATAAACAGCTACCTACGCAGCATGTTCATGTCGTTCCTAAATGAGCTTTTATCTCTCTCCCCTCACCACAAATCAGATTCTTCTGAGGAGTTCCCAGTACATTATCCTTTCCCCTGTGTAATTACCTTAACAAGCTGCAGCTGTTTTTATTCTCAGAAGCTTTACTCCCTGATATACAGCTGCCTACCCCCTTCGTAAGTGCAGGTCCTGAATGAGCTTTTTTCTCTGTTCCCTCACCACAATCCAGATTCTTTTGGGGAGTTACCAGTACAGTAACCATACCAGGAAGTACTTAATTTATTAAGCTACTGCTTTTCTAAAGCTCAGTGGAGATATTTACTGATAAACAGCTACATACGCAGCATGTTCATGTCGTTCCTAAATGAGCTTTTATCTCTCTCCCCTCACCACAAATCAGATTCTTCTGAGGAGTTCCCAGTACTTTATCCTTTCTCCTGTGTAATTACCTTAACAATCTCCAGCTGTTTTTATTCTCAGAAGGTTTACTCCCTGATATACAGCTGCCTACCCCCTTCGTAAGTGCAGGTCCTAAATGAGCTTTTTTCTCTGTTCCCTCACTACAATCCAGATTCTTTTGGGGAGTTACCAGTACAGTAACCATACCAGGAAGTACTTAATTTATTAAGCTACTGCTTTTCTTAATCTCAGTGGAGATATTTACTGATAAACAGCTACCTACGCAGCATGTTCATGTCGTTCCTAAATGAGCTTTTATCTCTCTCCCCTCACCACAAATCAGATTCTTCTGAGGAGTTCCCAGTACATTATCATTTCCCCTGTGTAATTACCTTAACAAGCTCCAGCTGTTTTTATTCTCAGAAGCTTTACTCCCTGATATACAGCTGCCTACCCCCTTCGTAAGTGCAGGTCCTAAATGAGCTTTTTTCTCTGTTCCCTCACCACAATCCAGATTCTTTTGGGGAGTTACCAGTACAGTAACCATACCAGGAAGTACTTAATTTATTAAGCTACTGCTTTTCTTAATCGCAGTGGAGATATTTACTGATAAACAGCTACCTACGCCGCATGTTCATGTCGTTCCTAAATGAGCTTTTATCTCTCTCCCCTCACCACAAATCAGATTCTTCTGAGGAGTTCCCAGTACATTATCCTTTCCCCTGTGTAATTACCTTAACAAGCTCCAGCTGTTTTTATTCTCAGAAGGTTTACTCCCTGATATACAGCTGCCTACCCCCTTCGTAAGTGCAGGTCCTAAATGAGCTTTTTTCTCTGTTCCCTCACCACAATCCAGATTCTTTTGGGGAGTTACCAGTACAGTAACCATACCAGGAAGTACTTAATTTATTAAGCTACTGCTTTTCTTAATCTCAGTGGAGATATTTACTGATAAACAGCTACCTACGCAGCATGTTCATGTCGTTCCTAAATGAGCTTTTATCTCTCTCCCCTCACCACAAATCGGATTCTTCTGAGGAGTTCCCAGTACATTGTCCTTTCCCCTGTGTAATTACCTTAACAAGCTGCAGCTGTTTTTATTCTCAGAAGCTTTACTCCCTGATAGACAGCTGCCTACCCCCTTCGTAAGTGCAGGTCCTAAATGAGCTTTTTTCTCTGTTCCCTCACCACAATCCAGATTCTTTTGGGGAGTTACCAGTACAGTAACCATACCAGGAAGTACTTAATTTATTAAGCTACTGCTTTTCTAAAGCTCAGTGGAGATATTTACTGATAAACAGCTACCTACGCAGCATGTTCATGTCGTTCCTAAATGAGCTTTTATCTCTCTCCCCTCACCACAAATCAGATTCTTCTGAGGAGTTCCCAGTACATTATCCTTTCCCCTGTGTAATTACCTTAACAAGCTCCAGCTGTTTTTATTCTCAGAAGGTTTACTCCCTGATATACAGCTGCCTAACCCCTTCGTAAGTGCAGGTTTAAATGAGCTTTTTTCTCTGTTCCCTCAACACAATCCAGATTCTTTTGGGGAGTTACCAGTACAGTAACCATACCAGGAAGTACTTAATTTATTAAGCTACTGCTTTTCTTAATCTCAGTGGAGATATTTACTGATAAACAGCTACCTACGCAGCATGTTCATGTCGTTCCTAAATGAGCTTTTATCTCTCTCCCCTCACCACAAATCAGATTCTTCTGAGGAGTTCCCAGTACATTATCCTTTCCCCTGTGTAATTATCTTAACAAGCTGCAGCTGTTTTTATTCTCAGAAGCTTTACTCCCTGATATACAGCTGCTTACCCCCTTCGTAAGTGCAGGTCCTAAATGAGCTTTTTTCTCTGTTCCCTCACCACAATCCAGATTCTTTTGGGGAGTTACCAGTACAGTAACCATACCAGGAAGTACTTAATTTATTAAGCTACTGCTTTTCTTAATCTCAGTGGAGATATTTACTGATAAACAGCTACATACGCAGCATGTTCATGTCGTTCCTAAATGAGCTTTTATCTCTCTCCCCTCACCACAAATCAGATTCTTCTGAGGAGTTCCCAGTACATTATCCTTTCCCCTGTGTAATTACCTTAACAAGATGCAGCTGTTTTTATTCTCAGAAGCTTTACTCCCTGATATACAGCTGCCTACCCCCTTCGTAAGTGCAGGTCCTAAATGAGCTTTTTTCTCTGTTCCCTCACCACAATCCAGATTCTTTTGGGGAGTTACCAGTACAGTAACCATACCAGGAAGTACTTAATTTATTAAGCTACTGCTTTTCTTAATCTCAGTGGAGATATTTACTGATAAACAGCTACCTACGCAGCATGTTCATGTCGTTCCTAAATGAGCTTTTATCTCTCTCCCCTCACCACAAATCAGATTCTTCTGAGGAGTTCACAGTACATTATCCTTTCCCCTATGTAATTACCTTAACAAGCTCCAGCTGTTTTTATTCTCAGAAGGTTTACTCACTGATATACAGCTGCCTACCCCCTTCGTAAGTGCAGGTCCTAAATGAGCTTTTTTCTCTGTTCCCTCACCACAATCCAGATTCTTTTGGGGAGTTACCAGTACAGTAACCATACCAGGAAGTACTTAATTTATTAAGCTACTGCTTTTCTTAATCTCAGTGGAGATATTTACTGATAAACAGCTACCTACGCAGCATGTTCATGTCGTTCCTAAATGAGCTTTTATCTCTCTCCCCTCACCACAAATCAGATTCTTCTGAGGAATTCCCAGTACATTATCCTTTCCCCTGTGTAATTACCTTAACAAGCTTCTGCTGTTTTTATTCTCAGAAGGTTTACTCCCTGATATACAGCTGCCTAACCCCTTCGTAAGTGCAGGTCCTAAATGAGCTTTTTTCTCTGTTCCCTCAACACAATCCAGATTCTTTTGGGGAGTTACCAGTACAGTAACCATACCAGGAAGTACTTAATTTATTAAGCTACTGCTTTTCTTAATCTCAGTGGAGATATTTACTGATAAACAGCTACCTACGCAGCATGTTCATGTCGTTCCTAAATGAGCTTTTATCTCTCTCCCCTCACCACAAATCAGATTCTTCTGAGGAGTTCCCAGTACATTATCCTTTCCCCTGTGTAATTATCTTAACAAGCTGCAGCTGTTTTTATTCTCAGAAGCTTTACTCCCTGATATACAGCTGCTTACCCCCTTCGTAAGTGCAGGTCCTAAATGAGCTTTTTTCTCTGTTCCCTCACCACAATCCAGATTCTTTTGGGGAGTTACCAGTACAGTAACCATACCAGGAAGTACTTAATTTATTAAGCTACTGCTTTTCTTAATCTCAGTGGAGATATTTACTTATAAACAGCTACATACGCAGCATGTTCATGTCGTTCCTAAATGAGCTTTTATCTCTCTCCCCTCACCACAAATCAGATTCTTCTGAGGAGTTCCCAGTACATTATCCTTTCCCCTGTGTAATTACCTTAACAAGATGCAGCTGTTTTTATTCTCAGAAGCTTTACTCCCTGATATACAGCTGCCTACCCCCTTCGTAAGTGCAGGTCCTAAATGAGCTTTTTTCTCTGTTCCCTCACCACAATCCAGATTCTTTTGGGGAGTTACCAGTACAGTAACCATACCAGGAAGTACTTAATTTATTAAGCTACTGCTTTTCTTAATCTCAGTGGAGATATTTACTGATAAACAGCTACCTACCCAGCATGTTCATGTCGTTCCTAAATGAGCTTTTATCTCTCTCCCCTCACCACAAATCAGATTCTTCTGAGGAGTTCCCAGTACATTATCCTTTCCCCTGTTTAATTACCTTAACAAGCTGCAGCTGTTTTTATTCTCAGAAGCTTTACTCCCTGATATACAGCTGCCTACCCCCTTCGTAAGTGCAGGTCCTAAATGAGCTTTTTTCTCTGTTCCCTCACCACAATCCAGATTCTTTTGGGGAGTTACCAGTACAGTAACCATACCAGGAAGTACTTAATTTATTAAGCTACTGCTTTTCTAAAGCTCAGTGGAGATATTTACTGATAAAAAGCTACCTACGCAGCATGTTCATGTCGTTCCTAAATGAGCTTTTATCTCTCTCCCCTCACCTCAAATCAGATTCTTCTGAGGAGTTCCCAGTACTTTATCCTTTCTCCTGTGTAATTACCTTAACAAGCTCCAGCTGTTTTTATTCTCAGAAGGTTTACTCCCTGATATACAGCTGCCTACCCCCTTCGTAAGTGCAGGTCCTAAATGAGCTTTTTCTCTGTTCCCTCACCACAATCCAGATTCTTTTGGGGAGTTACCAGTACAGTAACCATACCAGGAAGTACTTAATTTATTAAGCTACTGCTTTTCTTAATCTCAGTGGAGATATTTACTGATAACAGCTACCTACGCAGCATGTTCATGTCGTTCTTAAATGAGCTTTTATCTCTCTCCCCTCACCACAAATGAGATTCTTCTGAGGAGTTCCCAGTACATTATCCTTTCCACTGTGTAATTACCTTAACAAGCTCCAGCTGTTTTTATTCTCAGAAGGTATACTCCCTGATATAAAGCTGCCTACCCCCTTCGTAAGGGCAGGTCGTAAATGAGCTTTTATCTCTCTCCCCTCACCACAAATAAGATTCTTCTGAGGAGTTCCCAGTACATTATCCTTTCCCCTGTGTAATTACCTTAACAAACTCCAGCTGTTTTTATTCTCAGAAGGTATACTCCCTGATATACAGCTGCCTACCCCCTTCGTAAGGGCAGGTCGTAAATGAGCTTTTATCTCTCTCCCCTCACCACAAATGAGATTCTTCTGAGGAGTTCCCAGTACATTATCCTTTCCACTGTGTAATTACCTTAACAAGCTCCAGGTGTTTTTATTCTCAGAAGTATACTCCCTGATATACAGCTGCCTACCCCCTTCGTAAGGGCAGGTCGTAAATGAGTTTTTATCTCTCTCCCCTCACCACTAATCAGATTCTTCTGAGGAGTTCCAGTACATTATCCTTTCCCCTGTGTAATTACCTTAACAAGCTCCAGCTGTTTTTATTCTCAGAAGGTATACTCCCTGATATACAGCTGCCTACCCCCTTCGTAAGTGTAGGTCCTAAATGAGCTTTTTTCTCTCTCCCCTCCCCACAAATCAGATTCTTCTGAGGAGTTCCCAGTACATTATCCTTTCCCCTGTGTAATTACCTTAACAAGCTCCAGCTGTTTTTTTTCTCAGAATGTTTACTCCCTGATATACCGCTGCCTACCCCCTTCGTAAGTGCAGGTCCTAAATGAGCTTTTTTCTCTGTTCCCTCACCAAATCCAGATTCTTTTGGGGAGTTACCAGTACAGTAACCATACCAGGAAGTACTTAATTTATTAAGCTACTGCTTTTCTTAATCTCAGTGGAGATATTTACTGATAAACAGCTACCTACGCAGCAGGTTCATGTCGTTCCTAAATGAGCTTTTATCTCTCTCCCCTCACCACAAACCAGATTCTTCTGAGGAGTTCCCAGTACATTATCCTTTCCCCTGTGTAATTACCTTAACAAGCACCAGCTGTTTTTATTCTCAGAAGGTTTACTCCCTGATATACAGCTGCCTACCCCTTCGTAAGGGCAGGTCCTAAATGAGCTTTTTTCTCTGTTCCCTCACCACAATCCAGATTCTTTTGGGGAGTTACCAGTACAGTAACCATACCAGGAAGTACTTAATTTATTAAGCTACTGCTTTTCATATCTCAGTGGAGATATTTACTGATAAAAAGCTACCTACGCAGCATGTTCATGTCGTTCCAAAATGAGCTTTTATCTCTCTCCCCTCACCACAAATGAGATTCTTCTGAGGAGTTCCCAGTACATTATCCTTTCCACTGTGTAATTACCTTAACAAGCTCCAGCTGTTTTTATTCTCAGAAGGTATACTCCCTGATATACAGCTGCCTAACCCCTTCGTAAGGGCAGGTCGTAAATGAGCTTTTATCTCTCTCCCCTCACCACAAATCAGATTCTTCTGAGGAGTTTCCAGTACATTATCCTTTCCCCTGTGTAATTACCTTAACAAGCTCCAGCTGTTTTTATTCTCAGAAGGTTTACTCCCTGATATACTGCTGCCTACCCCTTCGTAAGTGCAGGTCCTAAATGAGCTTTTTCTCTGTTCCCTCACCACAGTCTAGATTCTTTTGGGGAGTTACCAGTACAGTAACCATACCAGGAAGTACTTAATTTATTAAGCTACTGCTTTTCTTAATCTCAGTGGAGATATTTACTGATAAACAGCTACCTACGCAGCATGTTCATGTCGTTCCTAAATGAGCTTTTATCTCTCTCCCCTCACCACAAATCAGATTCTTCTGAGGAGTTCCCAGTACATTATCCTTTCCCCTGTGTAATTACCTTAACAAGCTCCAGCTGTTTTTATTCTCAGAAGGTTTACTCCCTGATATACAGCTGCCTACCCCCTCTGTAAGTGCAGGTCCTAAATGAGCTTTTTTCTCTGTTCCCTCACCACAATCCAGATTCTTTTGGGGAGTTACCAGTACAGTAACCATACCATGAAGTACTTAACTTCTTAAGCTACTGCTTTTCTTAATCTCAGTGGAGATATTTACTGATAAATAGTACCTAAGCAGCATATTCATGTCGTTCCTAAATGAGCTTTTATCTCTCTCCCCTCAACACAAATCAGATTCTTCTGAGGAGTTCCCAGTACATTATCCTTTCCCCTGTGTAATTACCTTAACAAGCTCCAGCTGTTTTTTTCTCAGAAGGTTTACTCCCTGATATACAGCTGCCTACCCCCTTCGTAAGTGCAGGTCCTAAATGAGCTTTTTTCTCTGTTCCCTCACCACAATCCAGATTCTTTTGGGGAGTTACCAGTACAGTAACCATACGAGGAAGTACTTAATTTATTAAGGTACTGCTTTTCTTAATCTCAGTGGAGATATTTACTGATAAACAGCTACCTACGCAGCATGTTCATGTCGTTCCTAAATGAGGTTTTATCTCTCTCACCTCACCCCAAATCAGATTCTCCTGAGGAGTTCCCAGTACATTATCCTTTCCCCTGTGTAATTACCTTAACAAGCTCCAGCTGTTTTTATTCTCAGAAGCTTTACTCCCTGATATACAGCTGCCTACCCCCTTCGTAAGTGCAGGTCCTAAATGAGCTTTTTTCTCTGCTCCCTCACCTCAATCCAGATTCTTTTGGGGAGCTACCAGTACAGTAACCATACCAGGAAGTACTTAATTTATTAAGCTACTGCTTTTCTTAATCTCAGTGGAGATATTTACTGATAAACAGCTACCTACGCAGCATGTTCATGTCGTTCCTAAATGAGCTTTTATCTCTCTCCCCTCACCACAAATCAGATTCTTCTGAGGAGTTCCCAGTACATTATCCTTTCCCCTGTGTAATTACCTTAACAAGCTCCAGCTGTTTTTATTCTCAGAAGGTTTACTCCCTGATATACAGCTGCCTACCTTCTTCGTAAATGCAGGTCCTAAATGAGCTTTTTTCTCTGTTCCCCCACCACAATCCAGATTCTTTTGGGGAGTTACCAGTACAGTAACCATACGAGGAAGTACTTAATTTATTAAGCTACTGCTTTGCTTAATCTCAGTGGAGATATTTACTGATAAACAGCTACGTACGCAGCATGTTCATGTCGTTCCTAAATGAGCTTTTATCTCTCTCCCCTCACCACAAATCAGATGCTTCTGAGGAGTTCCCAGTACATTATCCTTTCCCCTGTGTAATTACCTTAACAAGCTCCAGCTGTTTTTATTCTCAGAAGGTTTACTCCCTGATATACAGCTGCCTACCCCCTTCGTCAGTGCAGGTCCTAAATGAGCTTTTTTCTCTGTTCCCTCACCACAATCCAGATTCTTTTGGGGAGTTACCAGTACAGTAACCATACCAGGAAGTACTTAATTTATTAAGCTACTGCTTTTCTTAATCTCAGTGGAGATATTTACTGATAAACAGCTACCTACGCAGCATGTTCATGTCGTTCCTAAATGAGCTTTATCTCTATCCCCTCAACACAAATCAGATTCTTCTTAGGAGTTCCCAGTACTTTATAATTTCCCCTGTGTAATTACCTTAACAAGCTCCAGCTGTTTTTATTCTCAGAATGTTTACTCCCTGATATACAGCTGCCTAACCCCTTCGTAAGTACAGGTCTTAAATGAGCTTTTTTCTCTGTTCCCTCACCACAATCCAGATTCTTTTGGGGAGTTACCAGTACAGTAACCATACCAGGAAGTACTTAATTTATTAAGCTACTGCTTTTCTTAATCTCAGTGGAGATATTTACTGATAAACAGCTACCTACGCAGCATGTTCATGTCGTTCCTAAATGAGCTTTTATCTCTCTCCCCTCACCACAAATCAGATACTTCTGAGGAGTTCCCAGTACTTTATCCTTTCCCCTGTGTAATTACCTTAACAAGCTCCAGCTGTTTTTATTCTCAGAAGGTTTACTCCCTGATATACAGCTGCCTACCCCCTTCGTAAGTGCAGGTCCTAAATGAGCTTTTTTCTCTGTTCCCTCACCACAATCCAGAATCTTCGGGGAGTTACCAGTACAGTAACCATACCAGGAAGTACTTAATTTATTAAGCTACTGCTTTTCTTAATCTCAGTGGAGATATTTACTGATAAACAACTACCTACGCAGAATGTTCATGTCGTTCCTAAATGAGCTTTTATCTCTCTCCCCTCACCACAAATCAGATTCTTCTGAGGAGTTCCCAGTACATTATGCTTTCCCCTGTGTAATTACCTTAAGAAGCTCCAGCTGTTTTTATTCTCAGAAGGTTTACTCCCTGATATACAGCTGCCTACCCCCTTCGTAAGTGCAGGTCCTAAATGAGCTTTTTTCTCTGTTCCCTCACCACAATCCAGATTCTTTTGGGGAGTTACCAGTACAGTAACCATACCAGGAAGTACTTAATTTATTAAGCTACTGCTTTTCTTAATCTCAGTGTCGATATTTTCTGATAAACAGCTACCTACGCAGCATGTTCATGTCCTTCCTAAATGAGCTTTTATCTCTCTCCCCTCACCACAAATGAGATTCTTCTGAGGAGTACCTAGTACATTATCCTTTCCCCTGTGTAATTACCTTAACAAGCTCCAGCTGTTTTTATTCTCAGAAGGTTTACTCCCTGATATAAAGCTGCCTACTCCCTTCGTAAATGCAGGTCCTAAATGAGCTTTTTTCTCTGTTCCCTCACCACAATCCAGATTCTTTTGGTGAGTTACCAGTACAGTAACCATACCAGGAAGTACTTAATTTATTAAGCTACTGCTTTTCTTAATCTCAGTGGAGATATTTACTGATAAACAGCTACCTACGCAGCATGTTCATGTCGTTCCTAAATGAGCTTTTATCTCTCTCCCCTCACCACAATTCAGATTCTTCTGAGGAGTTCCCAGTACATTATCCTTTCCCCTGTGTAATTACCTTAACAAGCTCCAGCTGTTTTTATTCTCAGAAGGTTTACTCCCTGATATACAGCTGCCTACCCCCTTCGTAAGTGCAGGTCTAAATGAGCTTTTTTCTCTGTTCCCTCACCACAATCCAGATTCTTCTGGGAGTTACCAGTACAGTAACCATACCAGGAAGTACTTAATTTATTAAGCTACTGCTTTTCTTAATCTCAGTGGAGATATTTACTGATAAACAGCTACCTACGCAGCATGTTCATGTCGTTCCTAAATGAGCTTTATCTCTATCCCCTCAACACAAATCAGATTCTTCTTAGGAGTTCCCAGTACTTTATAATTTCCTCTGTGTAATTACCTTAACAAGCTCCAGCTGTTTTTATTCTCAGAAGGTTTACTCCCTGATATACAGCTGCCTAACCCCTTCGTAAGTACAGGTCTTAAATGAGCTTTTTTCTCTGTTCCCTCACCACAATCCAGATTCTTTTGGGGAGTTACCAGTACAGTAACCATACCAGGAAGTACTTAATTTATTAAGCTACTGCTTTTCTTAATCTCAGTGGAGATATTTACTGATAAACAGCTACCTACGCAGCATTTTCATGTCGTTCCTAAATGAGCTTTTATCTCTCTCCCCTCACCACAAATCAGATACTTCTGAGGAGTTCCCAGTACTTTATCCTTTCCCCTGTGTAATTACCTTAACAAGCTCCAGCTGTTTTTATTCTCAGAAGGTTTACTCCCTGATATACAGCTGCCTACCCCCTTCGTAAGTGCAGGTCCTAAATGAGCTTTTTTCTCTGTTCCCTCACCATAATCCAGAATCTTCGGGGAGTTACCAGTACAGTAACCATACCAGGAAGTACTTAATTTATTAAGCTACTGCTTTTCTTAATCTCAGTGGAGATATTTACTGATAAACAACTACCTACGCAGAATGTTCATGTCGTTCCTAAATGAGCTTTTATCTCTCTCCCCTCACCACAAATCAGATTCTTCTGAGGAGTTCCCAGTACATTATGCTTTCCCCTGTGTAATTACCTTAAGAACCTCCAGCTGTTTTTATTCTCAGAAGGTTTACTCCCTGATATACAGCTGCCTACCCCCTTCGTAAGTGCAGGTCCTAAATGAGCTTTTTTCTCTGTTCCCTCACCACAATCCAGATTCTTTTGGGGAGTTACCAGTACAGTAACCATACCAGGAAGTACTTAATTTATTAAGCTACTGCTTTTCTTAATCTCAGTGTCGATATTTTCTGATAAACAGCTACCTACGCAGCATGTTCATGTCCTTCCTAAATGAGCTTTTATCTCTCTCCCCTCACCACAAATGAGATTCTTCTGAGGAGTACCTAGTACATTATCCTTTCCCCTGTGTAATTACCTTAACAAGCTCCAGCTGTTTTTATTCTCAGAAGGTTTACTCCCTGATATAAAGCTGCCTACTCCCTTCGTAAATGCAGGTCCTAAATGAGCTTTTTTCTCTGTTCCCTCACCACAATCCAGATTCTTTTGGTGAGTTACCAGTACAGTAACCATACCAGGAAGTACTTAATTTATTAAGCTACTGCTTTTCTTAATCTCAGTGGAGATATTTACTGATAAACAGCTACCTACGCAGCATGTTCATGTCGTTCCTAAATGAGCTTTTATCTCTCTCCCCTCACCACAATTCAGATTCTTCTGAGGAGTTCCCAGTACATTATCCTTTCCCCTGTGTAATTACCTTAACAAGCTCCAGCTGTTTTTATTCTCAGAAGGTTTACTCCCTGATATACAGCTGCCTACCCCCTTCGTAAGTGCAGGTCTAAATGAGCTTTTTTCTCTGTTCCCTCACCACAATCCAGATTCTTCTGGGAGTTACCAGTACAGTAACCATACCAGGAAGTACTTAATTTATTAAGCTACTGCTTTTCTTAATCTCAGTGGAGATATTTACTGATAAACAGCTACCTACGCAGCATGTTCATGTCGTTCCTAAATGAGCTTTTATCTCTCTCCCCTCACCACAAATCAGATTCTTCTGGGGAGTTCCCAGTTCATTATCCTTTACCCTGTGTAATTACGTTAACAAGCTCCAGCTGTTTTTATTCTCAGAAGGTTTACTCCCTGATATACAGCTGCCTACCCCCTACGTCAGTGCAGGTCCTAAATGAGCTTTTTTCTCTGTTCCATCACCACAATCCAGATTCTTTTGGGGAGTTACCAGTACAGTAACCATACCAGGAAGTACTTCATTTATTAAGCTACTGCTTTTCTTAATCTCAGTGGAGATATTTACTGAAAAACAGCTACCTACGCAGCATGTTCATGTCGTTTCCTAAATGAGCTTTTATCTCTCTCCCCTCACCACAAATGAGATTCTGCTGAGGAGTTCCCAGTACATTATCCTTTCCACTGTGTAATTACCTTAACAAGCTCCAGCTGTTTTTATTCTCAGAAGGTTTACTCCCTGATATACAGCTACCTACCCCCTTCTTCAGTGCAGGTCCTAAATGAGCTTTTTTCTCTGTTCCCTCACCACAATCCAGATACTTTTGGGTAGTTACCAGTACAGTAACCATACCAGGAAGTACTTAATTTATTAAGCTACTGCTTTTCTTCATCTCAGTGGAGATATTTACTGATAAACAGCTACCTACGCAGCATGTTCATGTCGTTCCTAAATGAGCTTTTATCTCTCTCCCCTCACCACAAATCAGATTCTTCTGAGGAGTTCCCAGTACATTATCCTTTCCCCTGTGTAATTACCTTAACAAGCTCCAGCTGTTTTTATTCTCAGAAGGTTTACTCCCTGATATACAGCTGCCTAACCCCTTCGTAAGTGCAGGTCCTAAATGAGCTTTTTTCTCTGTTCCGTCACCACAATCCAGATTCTTTTGGGGAGTTACCAGTACAGTAACCATACCAGGAAGTACTTAATTTATTAAGCTACTGCTTTTCTTAATCTCAGTGGAGATATTTACTGATAAACAGCTACTTACGCAGCATGTTCATGTCGTTCCTAAATGAGCTTTTATCTCTCTCCCCTCATCACAAATCAGATTCTTCTGAGGAGTTCCCAGTACATTATCCTTTCCCCTGTGTAATTACCTTAACAATCTCCAGCTGTTTTTATTCTCAGAAGGTTTACTCCCTGATATACAGCTGCCTACCCCCTTCGAAAGTGCTGGTCCTAAATGAGATTTTTCTCTGTTCCCTCACCACAATCCAGATTCTTTTGGGGAGTTACCAATACAGTTACCATTCCAGGAAGTACTTAATTTATTAAGCTACTGCTTTTCTTAATCTCAGTGGAGATATTTACTGACAAACAGATACCTACGCAGCATGTTCATGTCGTTCCTAAATGAGCTTCTTTCTCTCTCCCCTCTCCACAAATCAGATTCTTCTGAATTGTTCCCAGTACATTATCATTTCCCCTGTGTAATTCCCTTAACAAGCTCCAGCTGTTTTTATTCTCAGAAGGTTTACTCCCTGATATACAGCTGCCTACCCCCTTCGTCAGTGCAGGTCTTAAATGAGCTTTGTTCTCTGTTCCCTCACCACAATCCAGATTCTTTTATGGAGTTACCAGTACAGTAACCATACCAGGAAGTACTTAATTTATTAAGCTACTGCTTTTCTTAATCTCAGTGGAGATATTTACTGATAAACAGCTACCTACGCAGCATGTTCATGTCGTTCCTAAATGAGCTTTTATCTCTCTTCCCTCACCACAAATCAGATTCTTCTGAGGAGTTCCCAGTACATTATCCTTTCCCCTGTGTAATTACCTTAACAAGCTCCAGCTCTTTTTATTCTCAGAAGCTTTACTCCCTGATATACAGCTGCCTACCCCCTTCGTAAGTGCAGGTCCTAAATGAGCTTTTTTCTCTGTTCCCTCACCACAATCCAGATTCTTTTGGGGAGTTACCAGTACAGTAACCATACCAGGAAGTACTTAATTTATTAAGCTACTGCTTTTCTTAATCGCAGTGGAGATATTTACTGATAAACAGCTACCTACGCCGCATGTTCATGTCGTTCCTAAATGAGCTTTTATCTCTCTCCCCTCACCACAAATCAGATTCTTCTGAGGAGTTCCCAGTACATTATCCTTTCCCCTGTGTAATTACCTTAACAAGCTCCAGCTGTTTTTATTCTCAGAAGGTTTACTCCCTGATATACAGCTGCCTACCCCCTTCGTAAGTGCAGGTCCTAAATGAGCTTTTTTCTCTGTTCCCTCACCACAATCCAGATTCTTTTGGGGAGTTACCAGTACAGTAACCATACCAGGAAGTACTTAATTTATTAAGCTACTGCTTTTCTTAATCTCAGTGGAGATATTTACTGATAAACAGCTACCTACGCAGCATGTTCATGTCGTTCCTAAATGAGCTTTTATCTCTCTCCCCTCACCACAAATCGGATTCTTCTGAGGAGTTCCCAGTACATTGTCCTTTCCCCTGTGTAATTACCTTAACAAGCTGCAGCTGTTTTTATTCTCAGAAGCTTTACTCCCTGATAGACAGCTGCCTACCCCCTTCGTAAGTGCAGGTCCTAAATGAGCTTTTTTCTCTGTTCCCTCACCACAATCCAGATTCTTTTGGGGAGTTACCAGTACAGTAACCATACCAGGAAGTACTTAATTTATTAAGCTACTGCTTTTCTAAAGCTCAGTGGAGATATTTACTGATAAACAGCTACCTACGCAGCATGTTCATGTCGTTCCTAAATGAGCTTTTATCTCTCTCCCCTCACCACAAATCAGATTCTTCTGAGGAGTTCCCAGTACATTATCCTTTCCCCTGTGTAATTACCTTAACAAGCTCCAGCTGTTTTTATTCTCAGAAGGTTTACTCCCTGATATACAGCTGCCTAACCCCTTCGTAAGTGCAGGTTTAAATGAGCTTTTTTCTCTGTTCCCTCAACACAATCCAGATTCTTTTGGGGAGTTACCAGTACAGTAACCATACCAGGAAGTACTTAATTTATTAAGCTACTGCTTTTCTTAATCTCAGTGGAGATATTTACTGATAAACAGCTACCTACGCAGCATGTTCATGTCGTTCCTAAATGAGCTTTTATCTCTCTCCCCTCACCACAAATCAGATTCTTCTGAGGAGTTCCCAGTACATTATCCTTTCCCCTGTGTAATTATCTTAACAAGCTGCAGCTGTTTTTATTCTCAGAAGCTTTACTCCCTGATATACAGCTGCTTACCCCCTTCGTAAGTGCAGGTCCTAAATGAGCTTTTTTCTCTGTTCCCTCACCACAATCCAGATTCTTTTGGGGAGTTACCAGTACAGTAACCATACCAGGAAGTACTTAATTTATTAAGCTACTGCTTTTCTTAATCTCAGTGGAGATATTTACTGATAAACAGCTACATACGCAGCATGTTCATGTCGTTCCTAAATGAGCTTTTATCTCTCTCCCCTCACCACAAATCAGATTCTTCTGAGGAGTTCCCAGTACATTATCCTTTCCCCTGTGTAATTACCTTAACAAGATGCAGCTGTTTTTATTCTCAGAAGCTTTACTCCCTGATATACAGCTGCCTACCCCCTTCGTAAGTGCAGGTCCTAAATGAGCTTTTTTCTCTGTTCCCTCACCACAATCCAGATTCTTTTGGGGAGTTACCAGTACAGTAACCATACCAGGAAGTACTTAATTTATTAAGCTACTGCTTTTCTTAATCTCAGTGGAGATATTTACTGATAAACAGCTACCTACGCAGCATGTTCATGTCGTTCCTAAATGAGCTTTTATCTCTCTCCCCTCACCACAAATCAGATTCTTCTGAGGAGTTCACAGTACATTATCCTTTCCCCTATGTAATTACCTTAACAAGCTCCAGCTGTTTTTATTCTCAGAAGGTTTACTCACTGATATACAGCTGCCTACCCCCTTCGTAAGTGCAGGTCCTAAATGAGCTTTTTTCTCTGTTCCCTCACCACAATCCAGATTCTTTTGGGGAGTTACCAGTACAGTAACCATACCAGGAAGTACTTAATTTATTAAGCTACTGCTTTTCTTAATCTCAGTGGAGATATTTACTGATAAACAGCTACCTACGCAGCATGTTCATGTCGTTCCTAAATGAGCTTTTATCTCTCTCCCCTCACCACAAATCAGATTCTTCTGAGGAATTCCCAGTACATTATCCTTTCCCCTGTGTAATTACCTTAACAAGCTTCTGCTGTTTTTATTCTCAGAAGGTTTACTCCCTGATATACAGCTGCCTAACCCCTTCGTAAGTGCAGGTCCTAAATGAGCTTTTTTCTCTGTTCCCTCAACACAATCCAGATTCTTTTGGGGAGTTACCAGTACAGTAACCATACCAGGAAGTACTTAATTTATTAAGCTACTGCTTTTCTTAATCTCAGTGGAGATATTTACTGATAAACAGCTACCTACGCAGCATGTTCATGTCGTTCCTAAATGAGCTTTTATCTCTCTCCCCTCACCACAAATCAGATTCTTCTGAGGAGTTCCCAGTACATTATCCTTTCCCCTGTGTAATTATCTTAACAAGCTGCAGCTGTTTTTATTCTCAGAAGCTTTACTCCCTGATATACAGCTGCTTACCCCCTTCGTAAGTGCAGGTCCTAAATGAGCTTTTTTCTCTGTTCCCTCACCACAATCCAGATTCTTTTGGGGAGTTACCAGTACAGTAACCATACCAGGAAGTACTTAATTTATTAAGCTACTGCTTTTCTTAATCTCAGTGGAGATATTTACTTATAAACAGCTACATACGCAGCATGTTCATGTCGTTCCTAAATGAGCTTTTATCTCTCTCCCCTCACCACAAATCAGATTCTTCTGAGGAGTTCCCAGTACATTATCCTTTCCCCTGTGTAATTACCTTAACAAGATGCAGCTGTTTTTATTCTCAGAAGCTTTACTCCCTGATATACAGCTGCCTACCCCCTTCGTAAGTGCAGGTCCTAAATGAGCTTTTTTCTCTGTTCCCTCACCACAATCCAGATTCTTTTGGGGAGTTACCAGTACAGTAACCATACCAGGAAGTACTTAATTTATTAAGCTACTGCTTTTCTTAATCTCAGTGGAGATATTTACTGATAAACAGCTACCTACCCAGCATGTTCATGTCGTTCCTAAATGAGCTTTTATCTCTCTCCCCTCACCACAAATCAGATTCTTCTGAGGAGTTCCCAGTACATTATCCTTTCCCCTGTTTAATTACCTTAACAAGCTGCAGCTGTTTTTATTCTCAGAAGCTTTACTCCCTGATATACAGCTGCCTACCCCCTTCGTAAGTGCAGGTCCTAAATGAGCTTTTTTCTCTGTTCCCTCACCACAATCCAGATTCTTTTGGGGAGTTACCAGTACAGTAACCATACCAGGAAGTACTTAATTTATTAAGCTACTGCTTTTCTAAAGCTCAGTGGAGATATTTACTGATAAAAAGCTACCTACGCAGCATGTTCATGTCGTTCCTAAATGAGCTTTTATCTCTCTCCCCTCACCTCAAATCAGATTCTTCTGAGGAGTTCCCAGTACTTTATCCTTTCTCCTGTGTAATTACCTTAACAAGCTCCAGCTGTTTTTATTCTCAGAAGGTTTACTCCCTGATATACAGCTGCCTACCCCCTTCGTAAGTGCAGGTCCTAAATGAGCTTTTTTCTCTGTTCCCTCACCACAATCCAGATTCTTTTGGGGAGTTACCAGTACAGTAACCATACCAGGAAGTACTTAATTTATTAAGCTACTGCTTTTCTTAATCTCAGTGGAGATATTTACTGATAAACAGCTACCTACGCAGCATGTTCATGTCGTTCTTAAATGAGCTTTTATCTCTCTCCCCTCACCACAAATGAGATTCTTCTGAGGAGTTCCCAGTACATTATCCTTTCCACTGTGTAATTACCTTAACAAGCTCCAGCTGTTTTTATTCTCAGAAGGTATACTCCCTGATATAAAGCTGCCTACCCCCTTCGTAAGGGCAGGTCGTAAATGAGCTTTTATCTCTCTCCCCTCACCACAAATAAGATTCTTCTGAGGAGTTCCCAGTACATTATCCTTTCCCCTGTGTAATTACCTTAACAAACTCCAGCTGTTTTTATTCTCAGAAGGTATACTCCCTGATATACAGCTGCCTACCCCCTTCGTAAGGGCAGGTCGTAAATGAGCTTTTATCTCTCTCCCCTCACCACAAATGAGATTCTTCTGAGGAGTTCCCAGTACATTATCCTTTCCACTGTGTAATTACCTTAACAAGCTCCAGGTGTTTTTATTCTCAGAAGGTATACTCCCTGATATACAGCTGCCTACCCCCTTCGTAAGGGCAGGTCGTAAATGAGTTTTTATCTCTCTCCCCTCACCACAAATCAGATTCTTCTGAGGAGTTCCCAGTACATTATCCTTTCCCCTGTGTAATTACCTTAACAAGCTCCAGCTGTTTTTATTCTCAGAAGGTATACTCCCTGATATACAGCTGCCTACCCCCTTCGTAAGTGTAGGTCCTAAATGAGCTTTTTTCTCTCTCCCCTCCCCACAAATCAGATTCTTCTGAGGAGTTCCCAGTACATTATCCTTTCCCCTGTGTAATTACCTTAACAAGCTCCAGCTGTTTTTTTTCTCAGAATGTTTACTCCCTGATATACCGCTGCCTACCCCCTTCGTAAGTGCAGGTCCTAAATGAGCTTTTTTCTCTGTTCCCTCACCAAAATCCAGATTCTTTTGGGGAGTTACCAGTACAGTAACCATACCAGGAAGTACTTAATTTATTAAGCTACTGCTTTTCTTAATCTCAGTGGAGATATTTACTGATAAACAGCTACCTACGCAGCAGGTTCATGTCGTTCCTAAATGAGCTTTTATCTCTCTCCCCTCACCACAAATCAGATTCTTCTGAGGAGTTCCCAGTACATTATCCTTTCCCCTGTGTAATTACCTTAACAAGCTCCAGCTGTTTTTTTCTCAGAAGGTTTACTCCCTGATATACAGCTGCCTACCCCCTTCGTAAGTGCAGGTCCTAAATGAGCTTTTTTCTCTGTTCCCTCACCACAATCCAGATTCTTTTGGGGAGTTACCAGTACAGTAACCATACGAGGAAGTACTTAATTTATTAAGGTACTGCTTTTCTTAATCTCAGTGGAGATATTTACTGATAAACAGCTACCTACGCAGCATGTTCATGTCGTTCCTAAATGAGGTTTTATCTCTCTCACCTCACCCCAAATCAGATTCTCCTGAGGAGTTCCCAGTACATTATCCTTTCCCCTGTGTAATTACCTTAACAAGCTCCAGCTGTTTTTATTCTCAGAAGCTTTACTCCCTGATATACTGCTGCCTACCCCCTTCGTAAGTGCAGGTCCTAAATGAGCTTTTTTTTCTGTTCCCTCACCACAATCCAGATTCTGTTGGGGAGTTACCAGTATAGTAACCATACCAGGAAGTACTTAATTTATTAAGCTACTGCTTTTCTTAATCTCAGTGGAGATATTTACTGATAAACAGCTACCTACGCAGCATGTTCATGTCGTTCCTAAATGAGCTTTTATCTCTCTCCCCTCACCACAAATCAGATTCTTCTGGGGAGTTCCCAGTACATTATCCTTTCCCCTGTGTAATTACCTTAACAAGCTCCAGCTGTTTTTATTCTCAGAAGGTTTACTCCCTGATATACAGCTGCCTACCCCCTACGTCAGTGCAGGTCCTAAATAAGCTTTTTTCTCTGTTCCATCACCACAATCCAGATTCTTTTGGGGAGTTACCAGTACAGTAACCATACCAGGAAGTACTTCATTTATTAAGCTACTGCTTTTCTTAATCTCAGTGGAGATATTTACTGATGAACAGCTACCTACGCAGCATGTTCATGTCGTTCCTAAATGAGCTTTTATCTCTCTCCCCTCACCACAAATGAGATTCTGCTGAGGAGTTCCCAGTACATTATCCTTTCCACTGTGTAATTACCTTAACAAGCTCCAGCTGTTTTTATTCTCAGAAGGTTTACTCCCTGATATACAGCTGCCTACCCCCTTCGTCAGTGCAGGTCCTAAATGAGCTTTTTTCTCTGTTCCCTCACCACAATCCAGATACTTTTGGGGAGTTACCAGTACAGTAACCATACCAGGAAGTACTTAATTTATTAAGCTACTGCTTTTCTTTATCTTAGTGGAGATATTTACTGATAAACAGCTACCTACGCAGCATGTTCATGTCGTTACTAAATGAGCTTTTATCTCTCTCCCCTCACCACAAATCAGATTCTTCTGAGGAGTTCCCAGTACATTATCCTTTCCCCTGTGTAATTACCTTAACAAGCTCCAGCTGTTTTTATTCTCAGAAGGTTTACTCCCTGATATACAGCTGCCTAACCCCTTCGTAAGTGCAGGTCCTAAATGAGCTTTTTTCTCTGTTCCCCCACCACAATCCAGATTCTTTTGGGGAGTTACCAGTACAGTAACCATACCAGGAAGTACTTAATTTATTAAGCTACTGCTTTTCTTAATCTCAGTGGAGATATTTACTGATAAACAGCTACCTACGCAGCATGTTCATGTCGTTCCTAAATGATCTTTTATCTCTCTCCCCTCACCACATATCAGATTCTTCTGAGGAGTTCCCAGTACATTATCCTTTCCCCTGTGTAATTACCTTAACAAGCTCCAGCTGTTTTTATTCTCAGAAGGTTTACTACCTGATATACAGCTGCCTACTCCCTTTGTAAGTGCAGGTCCTAAATTAGCTTTTTTCTCTGTTCCCTCACCACAATCCAGATTCTTTTGGGGAGTTACCAGTACAGTAACCATAACAGGAAGTACTTAATTTATTAAGCTACTGCTTTTCTTAATCTCAGTGGAGATATTTCCTGATAAACAGCTACGTACGCAGCATGTTCATGTCGTTCCTAAATGAGCTTTTATCTCTCTCCCCTCACCACAAATCAGATTCTTCTGAGGAGTTCCCAGTACATTATCCTTTCCCCTGTGTAATTACCTTAGCAAGCTCCAGCTGTTTTTATTCTCAGAAGGTTTACTCCCTGATATACAGCTGCCTACCCCCTTCGTAAGTGCAGGTCCTAAATGAGCTTTTTTCTCTGTTCCCTCACCACAATCCAGATTCTGTTGGGGAGTTACCAGTACAGTAACCATACCAGGAAGTACTTAATTTATTAAGCTACTTCTTTTCTTAATCTCAGTGGAGATATTTACTGATAAACAGCTACGTACGCAGCATGTTCATGTCGTTCCTAAATGAGGTTTTATCTCCCTCCCCTCACTTCAAATCAGATTCTTCTGAGGAGTTCCCAGTACTTTATCCTTTCCCCTGTGTAATTACCTTAACAAGCTCCAGCTGTTTTTATTCTCAGAAGGTTTACTCCCTGATATACAGCTGCCTACCCCCTTCGTAAGTGCAGGTCCTAAATGAGCTTTTTTCTCTGTTCCCTCACCACAATCCAGATTCTTTTGGCGAGTTACCAGTACAGTAACCATACCAGGAAGTACTTAATTTATTAAGCTACTGCTTTTCTTAATCTCAGTGTAGATATTTACTGATAATCAGCTACCTACGCATTGTGTTCATGTCGTTCCTAAATGAGCTTTTATCTCTCTCCTCTCACCACAAATCAGATTCTTCTGAGGAGTTCCCAGTACATTATCCTTTCCCCTGTGTAATTACCTTAACAAGCTCCAGCTGTTTTTATTCTCAGAAGGTTTACTCCCTGATATACAGCTGCCTACCCCCTGCGTAAGTGCAGGTCCTAAATGAGCTTTTTTCTCTGTTCCCTCACCACAATCCAGATTCTTTTGGGGAGTTACCAGTACAGTAAACATACCAGGAAGTACTTAATTTATTAAGCTACTGCTTTTCTTAATCTCAGGGGAGATATTTCCTGATAAACAGCTACCTACGCAGCATGTTCATGTCGTTCTTAAATGAGCTTTTATCTCTCTCCCCTCACCACAAATCAGATTCTTCGGAGGAGTTCCCAGTACATTATCCTTTCCCCTGTGTAATTACCTTAACAAGCTCCAGCTGTTTTTATTCTCAGAAGTTTTACTCCCTGATATACAGCTGCCTACCCCCTTCGTAAGTGCAGGTCCTAAATGAGCTTTTTTCTCTGTTCCCTCACCACAATCCAGATTCTTTTGGGGAGTTACCAGTACAGTAACCATACCAGGAAGTACTTAATTTATTAAGCTACTGCTTTTCTTAATCTCAGTGGAGATATTTACTGATAAACAGCTACTTACGCAGCATGTTCATGTCGTTCCTAAATGAGCTTTTATCTCTCTCCCCTCATCACAAATCAGATTCTTCTGAGGAGTTCCCAGTACATTATCCTTTCCCCTGTGTAATTACCTTAACAATCTCCAGCTGTTTTTATTCTCAGAAGGTTTACTCCCTGATATACAGCTGCCTACCCCCTTCGAAAGTGCTGGTCCTAAATGAGATTTTTCTCTGTTCCCTCACCACAATCCAGATTCTTTTGGGGAGTTACCAATACAGTTACCATTCCAGGAAGTACTTAATTTATTAAGCTACTGCTTTTCTTAATCTCAGTGGAGATATTTACTGACAAACAGATACCTACGCAGCATGTTCATGTCGTTCCTAAATGAGCTTCTTTCTCTCTCCCCTCTCCACAAATCAGATTCTTCTGAATTGTTCCCAGTACATTATCATTTCCCCTGTGTAATTCCCTTAACAAGCTCCAGCTGTTTTTATTCTCAGAAGGTTTACTCCCTGATATACAGCTGCCTACCCCCTTCGTCAGTGCAGGTCTTAAATGAGCTTTGTTCTCTGTTCCCTCACCACAATCCAGATTCTTTTGGGGAGTTACCAGTACAGTAACCATACCATGAAGTACTTAATTTATTAAGCTACTGCTTTTCTTAATCTCAGTGGAGATATTTACTGATAAACAGCTACCTACGCAGCATGTTCATGTCGTTCCTAAATGAGCTTTTATCTCTCTTCCCTCACCACAAATCAGATTCTTCTGAGGAGTTCCCAGTACATTATCCTTTCCCCTGTGTAATTACCTTAACAAGCTCCAGCTGTTTTTATTCTCAGAAGGTTTACTCCCTGATATACAGCTGCCTACCCCCTTCGTCAGTGTAGGTCCTAAATGAGCTTTTTTCTCTGTTCCCTCACCACAATCCAGATTCTTTTGGGTCGTTACCAGTACAGTAACCATACCAGGAAGTACTTAATTTATTAAGCTACTGCTTTTCTTAATCTCAGTGGAGATATTTACTGAGAAACAGCTACCTACGCAGCATGTTCATGTCGTTCCTAAATGAGCTTTATCTCTATCCCCTCACCACAAATCAGATTCTTCTGTGGAGTTCCCAGTACTTTATAATTTCCCCTGTGTAATTACCTTAACAAGCTCCAGCTGTTTTTATTCTCAGAAGGTTTACTCCCTGATATACAGCTGCCTACCCCCTTCGTAAGTGCAGGTCCTAAATGAGCTTTTTTCTCTGTTCCCTCACCACAATCCAGATTCTTTTGGGGAGTTACCAGTACAGTAACCATACCAGGAAGTACTTAATTTATTAAGCTACTGGTTTTCTTAATCTCAGTGGAGATATTTACTGATAAACAGCTACCTACGCAGCATGTTCATGTCGTTCCTAAATGAGCTTTTATCTCTCTCCCCTCACCACAAATCAGATTCTTCAGAGGAGTTCCCAGTACATTATCCTTTCCCCTGTGTAATTACCTTAACAAGCTCCAGCTGTTTTTATTCTCAGAAGGTTTACTACCTGATATACAGCTGCCTACCCCCTTCGTCAGTGCAGGTCCTAAATGAGCTTTTTTCTCTTTTCCCTCACCAAAATCCAGATTCTTTTGGGGAGTTACCAGTACAGTAACCATACCAGGAAGTACTTAATTTATTAAGCTACTGCTTTTCTTAATCTCAGTGGAGATATTTACTGATAAACAGCTACCTACGCAGCATGTTCATGTCGTTCCTAAATGAGCTTTTATCTCTCTCCCCTCACCACGAATCAGATTCTTCTGAGGCGTTCCCAGTACTTTATCCTTTCCCCTGTGTAATTACCTCTACAAGCTCCAGCTGTTTTTATTCTCAGAAGGTTTACTCCCTGATATACAGCTGCCTACCCCCTTCGTAAGTGTAGGTCCTAAATGAGCTTTTTTCTCTGTTCCCTCACCACAATCCAGATTCTTTTGTGGAGTGACCAGTACAGTAACCATACCAGGAAGTACTTAATTTATTAAGCTACTGCTTTTCTTAATCTCAATGGAGATATTTACTGATAAACAGCTGCCTACGCATCATGTTCATGTCGTTCCTAAATGAGCTTTTATCTCTCTCCCCTCACCACAAATCAGATTCTTCTGAGGAGTTCCCAGTACATTATCCTTTCCCCTGCGTAATTACCTTAACAAGCTCCAGCTGTTTTTATTCCCAGAAGGTTTACTCCCTGATATACAGCTGACTACCCCCCTCGTAAATGCAGGTCCTAAATGAGCTTTTTTCTCTGTTCCCTCACCACAATCCAGATTCTTTTGGGGAGTTACCAGTACAGTAACCATACCAGGAAGTTCTTAATTTATTAAGCTACTGCTTTTCTTAATCTCAGTGGAGATATTTACTGATAAACAGCTACCAACGCAGCATGGTCATGTCGTTCCTAAATGAGCTTTTATCTCTCTCCCCTCACCACAAATCAGATTCTTCTGAGGAGTTCCCAGTACATTATCCTTTCGCCTGTGTAATTACCTTAACAAGCTCCAGCTGTTTTTATTCTCAGAAGGTTTACTCCCTGATATACTGCTGCCTACACCCTTCATAAGTGCAGGTCCTAAATGAGCTTTTTTTTCTGTTCCCTCACCACAATCCAGATTCTGTTGGGGAGTTACCAGTATAGTAACCATACCAGGAAGTACTTAATTTATTAAGCTACTGCTTTTCTTAATCTCAGTGGAGATATTTACTGATAAACAGCTACCTACGCAGCATGTTCATGTCGTTCCTAAATGAGCTTTTATCTCTCTCCCCTCACCACAAATCAGATTCTTCTGGGGAGTTCCCAGTACATTATCCTTTCCCCTGTGTAATTACCTTAACAAGCTCCAGCTGTTTTTATTCTCAGAAGGTTTACTCCCTGATATACAGCTGCCTACCCCCTACGTCAGTGCAGGTCCTAAATAAGCTTTTTTCTCTGTTCCATCACCACAATCCAGATTCTTTTGGGGAGTTACCAGTACAGTAACCATACCAGGAAGTACTTCATTTATTAAGCTACTGCTTTTCTTAATCTCAGTGGAGATATTTACTGATGAACAGCTACCTACGCAGCATGTTCATGTCGTTCCTAAATGAGCTTTTATCTCTCTCCCCTCACCACAAATGAGATTCTGCTGAGGAGTTCCCAGTACATTATCCTTTCCACTGTGTAATTACCTTAACAAGCTCCAGCTGTTTTTATTCTCAGAAGGTTTACTCCCTGATATACAGCTGCCTACCCCCTTCGTCAGTGCAGGTCCTAAATGAGCTTTTTTCTCTGTTCCCTCACCACAATCCAGATACTTTTGGGGAGTTACCAGTACAGTAACCATACCAGGAAGTACTTAATTTATTAAGCTACTGCTTTTCTTTATCTCAGTGGAGATATTTACTGATAAACAGCTACCTACGCAGCATGTTCATGTCGTTACTAAATGAGCTTTTATCTCTCTCCCCTCACCACAAATCAGATTCTTCTGAGGAGTTCCCAGTACATTATCCTTTCCCCTGTGTAATTACCTTAACAAGCTCCAGCTGTTTTTATTCTCAGAAGGTTTACTCCCTGATATACAGCTGCCTAACCCCTTCGTAAGTGCAGGTCCTAAATGAGCTTTTTTCTCTGTTCCCCCACCACAATCCAGATTCTTTTGGGGAGTTACCAGTACAGTAACCATACCAGGAAGTACTTAATTTATTAAGCTACTGCTTTTCTTAATCTCAGTGGAGATATTTACTGATAAACAGCTACCTACGCAGCATGTTCATGTCGTTCCTAAATGATCTTTTATCTCTCTCCCCTCACCACATATCAGATTCTTCTGAGGAGTTCCCAGTACATTATCCTTTCCCCTGTGTAATTACCTTAACAAGCTCCAGCTGTTTTTATTCTCAGAAGGTTTACTCCCTGATATACAGCTGCCTACTCCCTTTGTAAGTGCAGGTCCTAAATTAGCTTTTTTCTCTGTTCCCTCACCACAATCCAGATTCTTTTGGGGAGTTACCAGTACAGTAACCATAACAGGAAGTACTTAATTTATTAAGCTACTGCTTTTCTTAATCTCAGTGGAGATATTTCCTGATAAACAGCTACGTACGCAGCATGTTCATGTCGTTCCTAAATGAGCTTTTATCTCTCTCCCCTCACCACAAATCAGATTCTTCTGAGGAGTTCCCAGTACATTATCCTTTCCCCTGTGTAATTACCTTAGCAAGCTCCAGCTGTTTTTATTCTCAGAAGGTTTACTCCCTGATATACAGCTGCCTACCCCCTTCGTAAGTGCAGGTCCTAAATGAGCTTTTTTCTCTGTTCCCTCACCACAATCCAGATTCTGTTGGGGAGTTACCAGTACAGTAACCATACGAGGAAGTACTTAATTTATTAAGCTACTTCTTTTCTTAATCTCAGTGGAGATATTTACTGATAAACAGCTACGTACGCAGCATGTTCATGTCGTTCCTAAATGAGGTTTTATCTCCCTCCCCTCACTTCAAATCAGATTCTTCTGAGGAGTTCCCAGTACTTTATCCTTTCCCCTGTGTAATTACCTTAACAAGCTCCAGCTGTTTTTATTCTCAGAAGGTTTACTCCCTGATATACAGCTGCCTACCCCCTTCGTAAGTGCAGGTCCTAAATGAGCTTTTTTCTCTGTTCCCTCACCACAAGCCAGATTCTTTTGGCGAGTTACCAGTACAGTAACCATACCAGGAAGTACTTAATTTATTAAGCTACTGCTTTTCTTAATCTCAGTGTAGATATTTACTGATAATCAGCTACCTACGCATTGTGTTCATGTCGTTCCTAATGAGCTTTTATCTCTCTCCTCTCACCACAAATCAGATTCTTCTGAGGAGTTCCCAGTACATTATCCTTTCCCCTGTGTAATTACCTTAACAAGCTCCAGCTGTTTTTATTCTCAGAAGGTTTACTCCCTGATATACAGCTGCCTACCCCCTGCGTAAGTGCAGGTCCTAAATGAGCTTTTTTCTCTGTTCCCTCACCACAATCCAGATTCTTTTGGGGAGTTACCAGTACAGTAAACATACCAGGAAGTACTTAATTTATTAAGCTACTGCTTTTCTTAATCTCAGGGGAGATATTTCCTGATAAACAGCTACCTACGCAGCATGTTCATGTCGTTCTTAAATGAGCTTTTATCTCTCTCCCCTCACCACAAATCAGATTCTTCGGAGGAGTTCCCAGTACATTATCCTTTCCCCTGTGTAATTACCTTAACAAGCTCCAGCTGTTTTTATTCTCAGAAGTTTTACTCCCTGATATACAGCTGCCTACCCCCTTCGTAAGTGCAGGTCCTAAATGAGCTTTTTTCTCTGTTCCCTCACCACAATCCAGATTCTTTTGGGGAGTTACCAGTACAGTAACCATACCAGGAAGTACTTAATTTATTAAGCTACTGCTTTTCTTAATCTCAGTGGAGATATTTACTGATAAACAGCTACGTACGCAGCATGTTCATGTCGTTCCTAAATGAGCTTTTATCTCTCTCCCCTCACCACAAATCAGATTCTTCTGAGGAGTTCCCAGTACATTATCCTTTCCCCTGTGTAATTACCTTAACAAGCTCCAGCTGTTTTTATTCTCAGAAGGTTTACTCCCTGATATACAGCTGCCTACTCCCTTCGTAAGTGCAGGTCCTAAATGAGTTTTTTTCTCTGTTCCCTCACCACAATCCAGATGCTTTTGGGGACTTACCAGTACAGTAACCATACCAGGAAGTACTTAATTTATTAAGCTACTGCTTTTCTTAATCTCAGTGGAGATATTTACTGATAATCAGCTACCTACGCATTGTGTTCATGTCGTTCCTAAATGAGCTTTTATCTCTCTCCCCTCACCACAAATCAGATTCTTCTGAGGAGTTCCCAGTACATTATCCTTTCCCCTGTGTAATTTCCTTAACAAGCTCCAGCTGTTTTTATTCTCAGAAGGTTTACTCCCTGATATACAGCTGCCTACCCCCTGCGTAAGTGCAGGTCCTAAATGAGCTTTTTTCTCTGTTCCCTCACCACAATCCAGATTCTTTTGGGGAGTTACCAGTACAGTAAACATACCAGGAAGTACTTAATTTATTAAGCTACTGCTTTTCTTAATCTCAGTGGAGATATTTCCTGATAAACAGCTACCTACGCAGCATGTTCATGTCGTTCCTAAATGAGCTTTTATCTCTCTCCCCTCACCACAAATCAGATTCTTCGGAGGAGTTCCCAGTACATTATCCTTTCCCCTGTGTAATTACCTTAACAAGCTCCAGCTGTTTTTATTCTCAGAAGGTATACTCCCTGATATACAGCTGCCTACCCCCTTCGTAAGTGCAGGTCCTAATGAGCTTTTATCTCTCTCCCCTCACCACAAATCAGATTCTTCTGAGGAGTTCCCAGTACATTATCCTTTCCCCTGTGTAATTACCTTAACAAGATCCAGCTGTTTTTATTCTCCGAAGGTTTACTCCCTGATTACAGCTGCCTACCCCTTCGTAAGTGCAGGTCCTAAATGAGCTTTTTTCTCTGTTCCCTCACCACAATCCAGATTCTTTTGGGGAGTTACCAGTAGAGTAACCATACAAGGAAGTACTTAATTTATTAAGCTACTGCTTTTCTTAATCTCAGTGGAGATTTTTACTGATAAACATCTACCTATGCAGCATGTTCATGTAGTTCCTAAATGAGCTTTTATCTCTCTCCCCTCACCACAAATCAGATTCTTCTGAGGAGTTCCCAGTACTTTATAATTTCCCCTGTGTAATTACCTTAACAAGCTGCAGCTGTTTTTATTCTCAGAAGGTTTACTCCCTGATATACAGCTGCCTACCCCCTGCATAAGTGCAGGTCCTAAATGAGCTTTTTTCTCTGTTCCCTCACCACAATGCAGATTCTTTTGGGGAGTTACCAGTACAGTATCCATACCAGGAAGTACTTAATTTATTAAGCTACTTCTTTTCTTAATCTCAGTGGAGATATTTACTGATAAACAGCTACGTACGCAGCATGTTCATGTCGTTCCTAAATGAGCTTTTATCTCTCTCCCCTCACCACAAATCAGATTCTTCTGAGGAGTTCCCAGTACATTATCCTTTCCCCTGTGTAATTACCTTAACAAGCTCCAGCTGTTTTTATTCTCAGAAGGTTTACTCCCTGATATACAGCTGCCTACCCCCTTCGTAAGTGCAGGTCCTAAATGAGCTTTTTTCTCTGTTCCCTCACCACAATCCAGATTCTTTTGGGGAGTTACCAGTACAGTAACCATACCAGGAAGTACTTAATTTATTAAGCTACTGCTTTTCTTAATCTCAGTGGAGATATTTACTGATGAACAGCTACCTACGCAGCATGTTCATGTCGTTCTTAAATGAGCTTTTATCTCTCTCCCCTCACCACAAATCAGATTCTTCTGAGGAGTTCCCAGTACATTATCCTTTCCCCTGTGTAATTACCTTAACAAGCTCCAGCTGTTTTTATTCTCAGAAGGTTTACTCCCTGATATACAGCTGCCTACCCCCTTCGTAAGTGCTGGTCCTAAATGAGCTTTTTTCTCTGTTCCCTCACCACAATCCAGATTCTTTTGGGGAGTTACCAGTACAGTACCCATTCCAAGAAGTACTTAATTTATTAAGCTACTGCTTTTCTTAATCTCAGTGTAGATATTTCCTGATAAACAGCTACCTACGCAGCATGTTCATGTCGTTCCTAAATGAGCTTTTATCTCTCTCCCCTCACCACAAATCAGATTCTTCTGAGGAGTTCCCAGTATATTATCCTTTCCCCTGTGTAATTACCTTAACAAGCTCCAGCTGTTTTTATTCTCAGAAGGTTTACTCCCTGATATACAGCTGCCTAACCCCTTCGTAAGTGCAGGTCCTTAATGAGCTTTTTTCTCTGTTTCCGCACCACAATCCAGATTCTTTTGGGGAGTTACCAGTACAGTAACCATACCAGTACTACTTAATTTATTAAGCTACTGCTTTTCTTAATCTCAGTGGAGATATTTACTGATAAACAGATACGTACCCAGCATGTTCATGTCGTTCCTAAATGAGCTTTTATCTCTCTCCCCTCACCACAAATCAGATTCTTCTGAGGAGTTCCCAGTACATTATCCTTTCCCCTGTGTAATTACCTTAACAAGCTCCAGCTGTTTTTATTCTCAGAAGCTTTACTCCCTGATATACAGCTGCCTACCCCCTGCGTAAGTGCAGGTCCTAAATGAGCTTTTTTCTCTGTTCCCTCACCACAATCCAGATTCTTTTGGGGAGTTACCAGTACAGTAACCATACCAGGAAGTACTTAATTTATTAAGCTACTGCTTTTCTTAATCTCAGTGGAGATATTTACTGATAAACAGCTACCTACGCAGCATGTTCATGTCGTTCCTAAATGAGCTTTTATCTCTCTCCCCTCACCACAAATCAGATTCTTCTGAGTAGTTCCCAGTACATTATCCTTTCCCCTGTGTAATTACCTTAACCAGCTCCAGCTGTTTTTATTCTCAGAAGGTTTACTCCCTGATATACAGCTGCCTACCCCCTTCGTAAGTGCAGGTCCTAAATGAGCTTTTTTCTCTGTTCCCTCACCACAATCCAGATTCTTTTTGGGAGTTACCAGTACAGTAACCATACCAGGAAGTACTTAATTTATTAAGCTACTGCTTTTCTTAATCTCAGTGGAGATATTTACTGATAAACAGCTACCTACGCAGCATGTTCATGTCGTTCCTAAATGAGCTTTTATCTCTCTCCCCTCACCACGAATCAGATTCTTCTGAGGAGTTCCCAGTACATTATCCTTTCCCCTCTGTAATTACCTTAACAAGCTCCAGCTGTTTTTATTCTCAGAAGGTTTACCCCCTGATATACAGCTGCCTACCCCCTTCGTAAGTGTAGGTCCTAAATGAGCTTTTTTCTCTGTTCCCTCACCACAATCCAGATTCTCTTGGGGAGTTACCAGTACAGTAACCATACCAGGAAGTACTTAATTTATTAAGCTACTGCTTTTCTTAATCTCAGTGGAGATATTTACTGATAAACAGCTACCTACGCAGCATGTTCATGTCGTTCATCAATGAGCTTTTATCTCTCTCCCCTCACCACAAATCAGATTCTTCTGAGGAGTTCCCAGTACATTATCCTTTCCCCTGTGTAATTACCTTAACAAGCTCCAGCTATTTTTATTCTCAGAAGGTTTAGTCCCTGATATACAGCTGCCTACCCCCTTCGTAAGTGCAGGTCCTAAATGAGCTTTTTTCTCTGTTCCCACACCAAAATCCAGATTCTTTTGGGGAGTTACCAGTACAGTAACCATACCAGGAAGTACTTAATTTATTAAGCTACTGCTTTTCTTAATCTCAGTGGAGATATTTACTGATAAACAGCTACCTACGCAGCATGTTCA
>NW_025961163.1:0-51812 GCF_023159225.1 Perognathus longimembris pacificus | reverse complement strand
AAAGGTAGCAGGAAGGAATGGTTGCAGAAAGGAAGGAAAGATGAGAGCAAGGGAGACTTGGGTTGGAGATAGAAGCAAGGCAATATGAAAGCATTGACAGGTCAGATGAAAAAGAAAGGATATCTGGTGGGAAGCAAGGAAATTCATAAAAATTCATAGGGAATTAATAAAGCTGTGCCTCTACTTGGACACTACTTAGTACACTGATATCAGATATTCAATATAATTGATCTGACAAACAATGCTGTAGTGTCATTTCCAATAGGAAAAAATGAAACTCAGTTTCTACTATAGAAAATATTATTTTTGAGCTGCACCAGGTCATTAGGTTTCTAAGTGTATTTCTAAATAATTCACAAAAATATCTTCTACGGAATGCAAGACAGGCATTGACAAGTTGACTCCCAGAGTGACAGAAAGAACACTGTGCCCTGAAACATCTCATGGTGATCCTCCCCTCTGGATATTTCTATCCTCCAGAAGACACCCTGCTGAGACCAACTGGCAATGCCTTCAAGGAACACAGAAGACTTGCTTGATAATGGAAAGAGTTAGAGAAAATCTACCGCCCCCAAATAGACAGTAAGAAACAACAAAACCATGAGACAAGTTTAATGACAGTGCCCACAGAGACAAAACCTGACCCTCCAGTGACCAAAAGAAGGGATGAACTCTTGAACTTTTTCCAGTTAAGGGTGTATACTTGTGTCCAAGTCACCACATCACCTACCCAACACTCACTGACCTGTTTCAGTCAGTACATAAAACACAAAGCACTAACTAGTGGAGGATTTTTAACAGACTTATGCAAAAGTTGAGTCTGGCAGACTCTGAGTCACGGGGTCCCCATCTCAGTCTTGGGGGTGTTCAATAAGTTCCCAAAGCCAACTTAAAATATCGTGACTCTAGTAAGAATTTTCTATTCTCTCTTAAGGAAAATGAGTTATATGTGATGCCTCAAGGTCGGTAAATATGGTCATTTAGATGAATGGCGAGGCTATTTGTCTGTTAGTACTAAATGTAAGGGACCTAAGAAATAAAACTCAAAGTGATGCGGCAGCTCCCCTGCTAGTGACTGGTTGTCAAGAAAAGATGATATGGAAACTCACTTCACTGGAACAGAGCCATCTATGAGCCCCGTATTACAACTTTCCTAATTTAAGTGAATCAGGTCAATATACATCATGAGGGGGCTGAGCTACACCTCCCATTGGACAGGGTTGAATGACAGGAAGAGCAAGAAAACAAGTGAGGGAAACAGAATCATATGAATTACAATAAGAAATGTCAAGGGGCCCTGAGGAGGAAATCTATTGTTTGTCACTTTCTACTTCCTGATGGGACCTGCAGGACTCAATAACCTATGTAGAGCTCCCACTGTGCTGCTGAACTGCCTAAATTAGCGTCATTCTCTGAAGGATCATATACAGACGCCGAAGAATGTTTAAATTTTTTGTAACAGATCTGACAGGAGATTGCTCAGGTATAGTTTGAACTGTTACCTGTGGTCCACTTCGAGGTTTTGCCACCTCTTGAAGATTATAAGTATTCCTTGCTTTCCCCATATTAGCCACTAGTTCAGCAGCTGATGTTATGACAGCATTGTGAGAAATCATATGGAGAGCTGCATGCATTAAGGCCCAAATAGACCTCAATGGAGCTGGAACATTGTCACCACACCATATGCCATTTCTGCATTACTCTTTACTCGCTTCCAGGCTTCTAAGTCTAAAATCCTCCTCTAATCTTCTAAAATCGTTTCCTCTGGGAATAAAAGATTATACTCCCTTACCTCCTGCATGCACTCATGTATTTCCGAATGCGAGATCATAGCCCATTTACGTTTCAGAACCTGGTGGATAAGATTAGACAAAGAAGCACCTTAAGCTTGTCCCATATCCCCATAATGTTTTCAGTTCTTCTGGAGAGCTCGCTACACAGATTCGCTATCTCTTGTGATTAAAAATGTCCCTTAGTTCCCCTTGAGAGTTCACAACGTAGTTTCCTGGATCTCCTTTGGATCAAATGCCATGTCCCACGTTGGGGGACAGATGTGGGACAAATGGTAACTGCAATGAAGAAAGGATATGGGAGACGTGGTTTTTTGAGAAGAAGGCATGTGCTTTATTTTTGGGATGTCAGGGGTATATGGGGTTAGAGATCAATTAATCAATCAATTGCAAGAACAATTCAGAAAAATTTGCCACTCTGTTCATATCATGGATATCACTACAACACCGGATCAGATTAGCAAATATAAAACTCTAATCGGCTTCCCCAAAATTCAATTGAATGCCTAAGATTGTGAAAGCATATCTCATGAGTAGTTGGAGGAACAATACAATCCAAGAGTTTTCTAATCAGGGAAGGAGAATCTCATGACAAAGTGCTTAAGATTGGCCAACAAACAGAGGAAACCCTTAGGAGGAGTTTTCCTCAACTGGACCCCAGGAGTTCCAGGAAAGGGTGTCAGAAATCCTTGCTGAGGCTAAGTCTCCCTCTGTTCAATGGGATGTCATAGTTCCACTGTCTATGCTTTTGGATTTGGGAGATCTTGTTGAACTAGCGGAGTGAATGTGTGTGTATTTCTGCTTGTTTGTGGTTGTGTGTAGGTGAGTTTTCCTCAACTGGACCCCAGGAGTTCCAGGAAAGGGTGTCAGAAATCCTTGCTGAGGCTAAGTCTCCCTCTGTTCAATGGGATGTCATAGTTCCACTATCTATGCATGTGGATTTGGGAGATCTTGTTGATCTAGGGGTGTGAATGTGTGTGTATTTCTGCTTGTTTGTGGTTGTGTGTAGGTGAGCTTTTAGGTAAAGGACCTGCAAATCATTACTTGTGGGCCACTCCCGCCCCAGGTGCTTTGTATCATTAATAGGCGATTCTACTCCTCCCCTTCCGCCGCCCTCCCACCCATTTAAAAGTGCAGCTCTTTCTACCATTAAATGAGTCTTAGCATTGACTTGGTTCCCAGACTGTCTGTTTGTCCTCTGAGGAAAGTGGGGCTGGGATAGAAGTCTGTCTGCCCTCTTTTCCTCTTCTTGGCTCATCAGGGAGGGGCATTTTTCCCAACTCTCCGCAGTACACGAGAGCTTGGGAGACTAAACACCCCCACATTCACTCATGGCTGTCAAGTAGCTTCTACATTTCAACAGCAGTTCTTATTTCTCAGCCTGCTGTAACTGTGGAATTGTAATAATATGTCATTTTCAGTGCTCAGGACCTATCACAATGAAACCTAGGTTTTATTATATCCAAGAAACGCTTGTGGGGCTGGGGATATAGCCTAGTGGCAAGAGAGCCGGCCTCGGATACAGGAGGCCCTAGGTTCGATTCCCCAGCACCACATATACAGAAAACAGCCAGAAGCGGCACTGTAGCTCAAGTGGCAGAGTGCTAGCCTTGAGCGGGAAGAAGCCAGGGACAGTGCTCAGGCCTTGAGTCCAAGGCCCAGGACTGGCAAAAAATAAATAAATAAATAAATAAAAGAATGGCTTGCAGTTGCTATGGCTGGAATAGGACCCTATGTTTACACTTGCACTGCTTTTTACCTCAAGGCTTGGGGCTCATTATTCTGTATGCAGTATTGAAGAGTCCATTAGTAAATAGATGAGAAATGAAAATGAAATCATGCACATTATCTCACAGGTTTCCATCTGAAACAATTTTATTTCTTCACTTCTCTAAGTTAATTGAAATAGAAAAAAAATGGCAGATAATTTCACAGAAGATGAGTTGCAGCATTGTAGGATATCTACAGTTTATCCATTTTATACTCGCATCCACTTGTGAGATGACAACATCAAAGTATTGTGCTTTTATCTGTAGCTTCCCTTCCTGCAGATATAGTGTCACAGGAATTCCTTGTGCCAGCTTTAGCTCTTTCTGTGAGATCATCCCATACAGTGAAAATTGCCAACCCTAATAATGTCAGCAACTGAATTTTCAGGAATATTTTCATAATCATGTTTTCAGACAGGACTTGTACATTGTCCCTGTCATTATGAAACACTGACTAACATGCTCATTGTTGGAAGACTCATGTTAATATAACAGATCTGTCATCAACTTCCATCACATTTGGGAAGTGCAAGTACGCAGCCCTCGGCTCTGGACATTAAGCTAGAAAGGCAAGAGGCAGTGAATGCCAAAAAATAACTTTTAGGCGTAGCAGAGTCTGACCAGCTGATTGATTCCCATGTCAATGTGCAGGATTCTATTGGACTCATAGGTACACACATTATCCGCAGAGGAAAATTCAGTCTCCAATTTAGGATAAAAGGATTAGCATCAGAGTTTCTAGGAAAGCTTCTGACTGGTTACCTAGCACATGGTAGGAGACCAAAGACGTTTTTGTGATGTCACAGAATGCTCATTATGGTCTAGCTGTGTGCTAGACCTACTTGAGCAGACATAGCTACCCTCTAGGACTCCTTAAGCTGCAGTGTACCCTACTCTGCAGATGGGATGAGGACTTGAACATGCAGGAAACTGACATGAAGGAACATTTTTCAAATGTGCCTAATACGTTCCAACAGAGCTGTACAGGTTCAGAGACCTCCAACCTACCCTCCTGGTGGGAACCCTCACTCGCAGAGGAGGCGGCATTAAGGTCTGTGGTTGAGGAATTGGCTTTTCAAGCTTTGTGTCAGGCATCTTGGGTCCAAGGACTACCATCCCAGGATTGTGACTTGGAATCGGTTCCAGACCCTGATTTTCTTTCCCTGACTTTTCCCAGAAAGCTTTGGACAATAGTAGAAAGTGACAAATTCAAGTCAATTTGGTGGGGTGAGGAGGGAACTTCTGTTGTGATTAATGAAGATCTATTTAAAGAAGAAATTTTGGGACGGAAATATCCTTTCAAGATATTTGAAACGAACAGCATGAAAAGTGTAATTCGACAGCTGAATCTGTACGGGTTCAGTAAACTTCATCACCAATTTGATCGTTCTGCTTCTCTGCTTGACTTCTTGACTGAGGAAGAGGAAGGCTCGTCTTTAAGGAAGGTAATTTCAATTTTTTTTCCCCTTACATAGCTATGCATACCTCTCTTGGTACACCTGTTTCTTCTATCAGTGAACTAGAGAAATACCAAAGCTCAAATTACTTTCAAATGTAACGGAAAGGGCTGGGAATATGGCCTATGAAAAGAGGGCTTGCCTCCTATACAAGAAGCTCTCAGTTCAATTCCCCAGCACCACATATATGTGGAAAACGGCTAGAAGGGTCGCTGTGGCTCAGGTGGCAGAGTGCTAGCCTTGAGCGGGAAGAAGACAGGCACGGTGCTTAGACCCTGAGTCCCAGGCCCAGGACTGGCCAAACAAAATGTAACGGAAAGAAAGGTTCACTTCGTAAAGGACAAATTTTGACTTCACCATTAGAATTTACAAAAATATCGCTAGCCAATTAGAATTACACCTTTGGACTGTGTACAAAACCACATAACAGATTCTCTGTGTTCAACGTGGCAGATCCAATTGGTTCAGAACATTGTTGTATTTATCTGTTTCTCTTCTACTAAGCCCTGCATATAGTTAAAGTATTTATGCGTCAATTGACTCCTTTGCCATTGAGAGTAAATGGTAATTCATCTCCTTTGGCTAGGTTTGGCTCTGAGTCTCTCTGCTTCAAATGTCTCCAAGTAACTTTCTCCTTTTGTTTTAGTTTCTGTGCTACCAGAATCCAAATTTCAAACAAGGATGTCCTGAACTGTTAGCAAGAATAAGACGAAAAGTCAGGATTAAAAAGTTTTCTGTAACAAGTGAATCATTGCCTGTGCAGCTGGATGAACAACTGCACCTGGGACATGAGGGTAATGCCAGTAATCCCAAAACAGATTTAGTCTCTGACACTAGTACTGAAGGAATCCTTTCAACATCACGAAGTTCACTGCTGTCTCATAGACCCCAGCCATCTGGCACGCACATGCTGTCAACTGCAGCACCTTTACTCAAAAATGACAATCCTGCCAGAGATTCTTCTGTCAGACATTCACACAAAAAGTTTATGGATCAGGGAGCCATGTCTAGTCATTTGACCACACTTCATGTGCTGTCAAACAACAGCTACCTCCAGGCACATGACTGCTTTTTGAATTTTGATAAAAGTTATAATTCTCAATATCAAAAATCACATCGATTATCAAACGATAATTTCAGAGAGATGATGCCAACTTCAGCTATTCCAATTGGATATTCTTATTTTATGGCCTACGAATTGCCACATTCAAGCATGCTAGTGACAGCATCCAATCAACGGTGCTCCGATGCCACCACACGCGAAATATCTGCCGCAGCATTTTCAAAATATCATCATATAATAGCACCAGTTTACAAGGAACAGAAAGAGAGTAATATCCCAAGCCAGTGCCAGAGTTGGGAGGAAAATTAATTTCGATGTGTATTGTTATAATGAATAAAGACTCTGCCCAGCTTTATTCAAGCAATGAAGGGTCATTCAACTGTATTGTTTCTTATAGGCTAATAGCAAATAAAACTAAAATGTTGCTTTATTTCAACAGTGGGATGCGCTTCATCTCATGTTTTCAGACATCAATATGTTGAGACTACCACTTGGGCTGTAAAAACCCAAACTTCTTAAGGCATTTCCATGCATTTATCTAAGAGGTTAGCATCATTGCCAATTGACCATTAGTTCAAATTAAACTATAGCATAAATAATGGGTTATATTCAAATGGAAATGACTCACTACCCGGGGCGACAAATGAGCTAGTTACTCCAGTCACACCTACCTTAGTGAAAGAGATCAACAAACAAACATGTGCTTCAATTTGAAACTGACCAAGACGTGTTCCAAAGGATATATGAAACTTAGGCAAACATGGGTGAACAATTGGCCATTTTCCCATTTCTATCCATTCCCCTCAAGAGCCTTGTTTACTTCCAGATCCACTATTCATATAACTGGCATCTACATGCATGCATGTGTTGCACAATGATGATCAATTTGTCCTCATCCTGGTCGTCTTGGGTTACCAATATTAAACAGGAAGTGCATAATGACCAAAGCATATTAGACATGAGTATGTCCTTTTTGCCACATGGCAACAGCATACTCTACAACAGAATCGTAGTAGCAAGTAGCCACAGTGTTCCCAATGATGATGAAAAAAAGATTAAAAAAAGATAAGAGGTAATATACCAAAAATCCGGAGCTAAGGAAGGTACCAAGTAAGAAGGAAAGTTGTGGAACTAGAGAAAGGAGAGGGAAGCAATGAATGATATAAAGAAAAGGGATGGAGTGATGAAGCACAGGAAGACAAGAATTCAGGAAAGAAGACAGGAGAGAAGGTAGCAAGGAGGGAAGGAATGCAGGCAGGCAAGGAGGCAGGGACAGATGGATTGTGGTTTGTATCAACAGTGTGAGGGATGGAGTTATAGGTGGAAGTATGGAGAAAGAAGGATCCAAAAGGAATCCTGGGGAAGGAGAGAGTGACAAACAGAGATAAGGAGGGAAGAAAAGAAATCAGGAAGGAATGAAAGCAGAAAGGAAGGATGAGAACAAGGGAGACTGGGTGGGACATAGGAGTAAGGAACCATGAAAGCAGTGAGAGGGAAGATGAAAAGGAATTGGTACTTCATGGGAAGCAAGGAAAATCATAAAAATACATTTTATATTTATAAATCTGTGTTTTTACTTGGACACTACTTAGTACATTGATATCAAATATTCAGTATCGTTTGCTTGACATAAAAATCTGTAGTGTCAGTTCAAATAGGTAAAAATGAAACTCAGTTTGTACTATAGAAAATGTTATTCATCCGCTGCACAGGGTCATGAGATTTCTAAGTGAATTTCTAAGTAAGGCTCAACAATATTCTTCTACGGAATGCAAGACTGGCATTGACAAGTTGACTGCCAGAGTGACAGAAAGAACACTGTGCCCTGTATCATCTCCTAAGGATGTTCCACTCTGGATATCTCTATGCTCCAGATGACACCCTGATGAGGCCATCTGGCAGTGCCTTCAAGGAACACAGATGACCTGTTGATATTAGGAAGAGTTAGAGACAATCTAAGTCCCTGAAATAGACAGTAGGAAACAACAAAACCAAGAGACAAGTGTAATGACAGAATGCCTACCGAGACAAAACCTGACCCACGAGGTCCCAAAAGAAGGGATGACATCTTGCCTCTTTTTTCAAGCAGGGGTGTAAACTTGTGTCCAAGTCACCATGTCACCAACCCAGCACTCACTGACCATTTTAGGTCAGTGCATGAAACACAAACCAAACACCACTAGAGGATTTGTCAAAAGACTTATGCAAAAGTTGACGCTGGGAAATCTCTGGGTCACGGGGTCCCCATCACAGTCTTGGAGGGAGTTCCCTAAATTCCCAAAGCCAGCCTAAAATAAAGTGACTCTAGTAAGATTTTTCTCTCCTCTTCTAAGGGAAATGATTTATATGGAATATCTCAAGGTCGGTAAAGTTGGTCATTTACATGAAACGCTAGGAAATATGTCTGTGACTACTAAAAGTCAGGGACAGAAGAAATACAACACAAAGTGACTTTATATATTGTAAAATTCAATGTGCACCAAGTTACAAAAAAGTCACATATTTTTTCTTCCAATAGTGGTGTGTAAAATATTCTCGACCAGTGCAGGGAACCACAAGACAGGCACATCAATTAAAATTTACATGGAACTCTATTTCTTTGTCTTGTATGGTGGGTAATGGACACCCAATAGCGTTTACACCAATGTTGGGATAAGGAAATGCCAACTGTGACACATTTCATGTCCTCTGCTTTTCCCTCCAGCCCTCCCCATTTGCGTCATTTTGCAATAGTACAATTGCAGCCAGTGATACTCTTAGAGTCCATTATCAAGGATGGAACCATATGTGGTTGACATGTACAAATGGGGGGAGAAGCTGTATCTCCTCTTTTCTGTCTAAAGGAAAACTCCATTATGATTTCTGGTGTTAATTTTTCCTATAGTGAACTGGTTTGATGGGGATGACATAATAACCCTCTCGTTCACTCCATCTTGAGTATTGCAAAGTAAAATCTAAGTAACAGTATGACTAGGCACTGGTTTTGTTTGATCCAATGATGTTGGAATGAAAGCACTACTAAATGGATACTTCAAAGGAGATGACTGTGTTCTGTTGTAGACATTTAGTTTGGGCTCCTAACAATTTCTTTCTCAACAACCACTTGAGAGCTATGAAGACACCATACTTAAAATCATCCCTAGGTACAGAGGAGTCCTGAATCTCTCCTTCCTTTACAAGGGGACCTATATGTGCAGTGGGAAAAGATGTTGATTTTAGGAAAACAATTTAGAGATCATAATAGATAGTTCATGGTTGAAAAATATTGAGCTAAAATGAAAAAGGAAATCTCAAGGGAAGGGTTCCTTGATTCGTTTACACAGTCTCCAAACATAATTGTACACACCTTGGGTACTGGTGATCCCCTTGCAGTGTTGTGGTTGGGAAGTACATAATTCATTATATTACTGGAACCATTCAATAAATATTAGCTTGGCTAAATTCATCTTGGTCAGACAAACTTGTATATACAGTTGCCCCACAAATTAGTGAAAGAAAAGAGTAAATAATTTGATTCTTGTATAAACACTAGTAAAGGGACAGGTTATGCAGAAATCAAGGGCAAAAGGTTAAAAGTACAAATGCCTCCAAAAGCAAAATTTACACAAACATTTGTGTAAACCAATTCTACAATTTCTCAGGGGGAAAGAGACAAAGGAGTTGGAAAGGGGGTGTTGGAGGAGGAAAATGATGAACGAGATATATACTTACTGACTCACTTATGAACCTCTAATCCTTCGGTCCATCACTCTGACAATAACGGAAAAAATAAACAAGAACAAAAGAGGAAGTAGTGTGGCATGAAGTAGGTTATGGTCGTAATCTCAATCCGTTACAAATAATGCCATTGTAGACATGAACGGATTAGGTTCAAACAGTCGATCAGAGAAACTGAACAGGGACTTGATGAGCATCACCCAACCCCCAAGCTTATGCAGCTGTATGGGAAGAGCTGAGAAAATTAAAAAACATCTCAACCCACTGGGCTAGATAAAAGGAAGACTGAGATGGCTCAGACACTGAGAAAAAATTATGTAATGAGCCTAGTAAAGACAGATTGACCCATGTGGAGAAAATTTTGGAATCACAATATCATCCAAAACAGCAATCTCCTGTAAAGGGAGAGACTTGTGGGCTCTGCCCAGAATCCTGGCGGTCTTTGATCCTTTCCCACCACAACCTCCGCCTGATAGAGTCTCACAGCTAGTACCATCTCAGCGTGTGCTGGTAAAGGCTCCTGGCCCTCCTAGCCGTAAGCGTGGCACACTTCCTTGGCTCAGGCTGCTCAAGAAGGGAGGACATTCCTGGTTTTCATTTATTCCCTGACAGGCAGGATGAAGATAACAAAAGGGTTCATCAGGCTTTGCCATTTCAACCAATAAGAGATCTAAAGAATGCTTGTGTTCAATATGGCCCTACAGTGCCGTTTACTCAAGTCATTCTTATCTATTTATTTATTCATTGGCCAATCCTGGGTCTTCAACTTAGGGCCTGAGCACTGTCCCTGGCTTCTTTTTGCTCTAAGCTAGCACTCTGCTACTTGAGCCACAGCGCCACTTCTGGCCATTTTCTATATATGTGGTGCTGGAGAATAGCACCCAGGGCTTCATGTATATGAGGCAAGCACACTTGCCAATAGGCCATATTCCCAGCACACTGAAGTCATTCTTGAAACCTGGGCTACTAAAACTTTATGCCCAAATTGCCAAGCAGCCGTCAGGCCTTCTAAGAAAAAAGGAGGAATAAATGACTATATTCGACTTTGTGCAGACATTGGGCCATCCTATGTTCAGGGCCTCACGCTGGCTGCAGGGCTCCAAGGGCTGACTGTGACAGAGTTCTTACACATGCACTGTATGGGGAGAAGGCGACGGGGACATCTATGTACTGCTGGGATTCCCGGCATCTGTTTTTCCTGAAGACAAATGGACCACTTAATGGCTCACTGACCTAATCAGAAAAGGAGAAGAACTATGAGTGAAATTTGTCCCCATTGTAAAAACGGGAAGCATTGTGTTACAAATTTCAGATCTACTTTGAATGACTGTGGCCACCAGATTTCAGTAAACTGGCAGAGGAGCCAGCACCTGGCCCCACAAAAAAATTTTCGGGCGGCTCCATCCTGCCCCCAACCTCAAGCCTATCCCCCAACAACCTGCAGCAACAATCAGGTTCAAGTCTCCTCTGAGCAACTTCCTCTGAGGAAGTTCAGGACTGGATCTCTGTTCTTCTACCTGCACAGTACTGACTTCGGAAATGGGATTTCAGGCCCTCCATCCAGGAGTTCTTGGCCCTCTTCCAAGGGAATCTGTTGGCTAATTGTTAGGTTACAGCTGCTCTGCACTGAGGGGCTTATGTATTATTCCAGGAGTGATAGATCAGGACACTAATGGAGAAATAAAATCATGGCTTCAGTGCCGGCTAGTGTTGTCTCTATCCTGGCAGCTTATGCTGGTTCCTTTAATTTTTGTCGGTGACTCAGCAACTACAAACACAAGGGGAGAAAGGAGTTTTTGGTCTTCCGACAATTTTTGGGTTCAAAACATGAAATGGGAATGGCCCGGGGATGGCTTCTTCTCATATTTTCAGACATCAATATGTTGAGACTACCTCTTGGGCTGTAAAAACCCAATCTTCTCAAGGCATTTCCATCCATTTATCTAAGAGGTTAGCAATATTGCCCATTGACCGCTGGTTGAAATATAGGTCTAATGCACATATAATAGGTTATTTTCAAATGCAAATGACTCACAAGCTGGGGCCACAAATGAGCCAATTCCTCCAGTACTTGTACCTTAGTGAAAGAGATCAACAAACAAACATGTGCTTCAATCTTAATGTGACCTTGGGGTATTCCAAAGGCTATGAAACTTAGGCAAGTCATGGGTGAACGATTGGCAATTTCCCTATTTCTATCCAGTCCCTTCTAGGTACCTTGTTTACTTCTAGCTCCAGTGTTCATAAAGCTGGCCTCTACACATATGCATGTCTAGCACAATGATGATCAAGTTGTCCTTATCCTGGTTGTGGTGGGTAACCTATATAAAACAGGATGTGCACAATGACCAAAGTATATCTTAGACATGAGTATGTCCTTTTTGCGACATGGGAAAAGAGTGCTCCACAACAGATTAGTAGTAGCAAGTTGCCACAGTGTTCATAATGGTGAAGAAAAAAGGAGAAAAAAAAGATAAAAGGTAATGTACCATAAATCAAGAGCTAAGTAAGGTAAAAATAGGAAGGAAAGTTATGGAAGGTAAGAAAGAGAGGGAAGGAAGGAATGATAGAAAGAAAAGAGCGGGGTGATGAAGCCAAGGAAGACAGGAGGGAAGGTAGCAATGAGGGAAGGAATGTAGGCAGGGAAGGAGGCAGGGAGAGGTGGATTGTGGTTTCTATGGACAGTGGCTGGGACAGAGTTAATGGAGGAAGTATGGAGGAAGAGGATCTGAAGGTAAGCCTGGGGAAGGAGAGAGATGAAGGGAGATAAGGAAGGAAGAAAAGGTAGCAGGAAGGAATGGTTGCAGAAAGGAAGGAAAGATGAGAGCAAGGGAGACTTGGGTTGGAGATAGAAGCAAGGCAATATGAAAGCATTGACAGGTCAGATGAAAAAGAAAGGATATCTGGTGGGAAGCAAGGAAATTCATAAAAATTCATAGGGAATTAATAAAGCTGTGCCTCTACTTGGACACTACTTAGTACACTGATATCAGATATTCAATATAATTGATCTGACAAACAATGCTGTAGTGTCATTTCCAATAGGAAAAAATGAAACTCAGTTTCTACTATAGAAAATATTATTTTTGAGCTGCACCAGGTCATTAGGTTTCTAAGTGTATTTCTAAATAATTCACAAAAATATCTTCTACGGAATGCAAGACAGGCATTGACAAGTTGACTCCCAGAGTGACAGAAAGAACACTGTGCCCTGAAACATCTCATGGTGATCCTCCCCTCTGGATATTTCTATCCTCCAGAAGACACCCTGCTGAGACCAACTGGCAATGCCTTCAAGGAACACAGAAGACTTGCTTGATAATGGAAAGAGTTAGAGAAAATCTACCGCCCCCAAATAGACAGTAAGAAACAACAAAACCATGAGACAAGTTTAATGACAGTGCCCACAGAGACAAAACCTGACCCTCCAGTGACCAAAAGAAGGGATGAACTCTTGAACTTTTTCCAGTTAAGGGTGTATACTTGTGTCCAAGTCACCACATCACCTACCCAACACTCACTGACCTGTTTCAGTCAGTACATAAAACACAAAGCACTAACTAGTGGAGGATTTTTAACAGACTTATGCAAAAGTTGAGTCTGGCAGACTCTGAGTCACGGGGTCCCCATCTCAGTCTTGGGGGTGTTCAATAAGTTCCCAAAGCCAACTTAAAATATCGTGACTCTAGTAAGAATTTTCTATTCTCTCTTAAGGAAAATGAGTTATATGTGATGCCTCAAGGTCGGTAAATATGGTCATTTAGATGAATGGCGAGGCTATTTGTCTGTTAGTACTAAATGTAAGGGACCTAAGAAATAAAACTCAAAGTGATGCGGCAGCTCCCCTGCTAGTGACTGGTTGTAAAAAAGATGATATGGAAACTCACTTCACTGGAACAGAGCCATCTATGAGCCCCGTATTACAACTTTCCTAATTTAAGTGAATCAGGTCAATATACATCATGAGGGGGCTGAGCTACACCTCCCATTGGACAGGGTTGAATGACAGGAAGAGCAAGAAAACAAGTGAGGGAAACAGAATCATATGAATTACAATAAGAAATGTCAAGGGGCCCTGAGGAGGAAATCTATTGTTTGTCACTTTCTACTTCCTGATGGGACCTGCAGGACTCAATAACCTATGTAGAGCTCCCACTGTGCTGCTGAACTGCCTAAATTAGCGTCATTCTCTGAAGGATCATATACAGACGCCGAAGAATGTTTAAATTTTTTGTAACAGATCTGACAGGAGATTGCTCAGGTATAGTTTGAACTGTTACCTGTGGTCCACTTCGAGGTTTTGCCACCTCTTGAAGATTATAAGTATTCCTTACTTCCCCCATATTAGCCACTAGTTCAGCAGCTGATGTTATGACAGCATTGTGAGAAATCATATGGAGAGCTGCATGCATTAAGGCCCAAATAGACCTCAATGGAGCTGGAACATTGTCACCACACCATATGCCATTTCTGCATTACTCTTTACTCGCTTCCAGGCTTCTAAGTCTAAAATCCTCCTCTAATCTTCTAAAATCGTTTCCTCTGGGAATAAAAGATTATACTCCCTTACCTCCTGCATGCACTCATGTATTTCCGAATGCGAGATCATAGCCCATTTACGTTTCAGAACCTGGTGGATAAGATTAGACAAAGAAGCACCTTAAGCTTGTCCCATATCCCCATAATGTTTTCAGTTCTTCTGGAGAGCTCGCTACACAGATTCGCTATCTCTTGTGATTAAAAATGTCCCTTAGTTCCCCTTGAGAGTTCACAACGTAGTTTCCTGGATCTCCTTTGGATCAAATGCCATGTCCCACGTTGGGGGACAGATGTGGGACAAATGGTAACTGCAATGAAGAAAGGATATGGGAGACGTGGTTTTTTGAGAAGAAGGCATGTGCTTTATTTTTGGGATGTCAGGGGTATATGGGGTTAGAGATCAATTAATCAATCAATTGCAAGAACAATTCAGAAAAATTTGCCACTCTGTTCATATCATGGATATCACTACAACACCGGATCAGATTAGCAAATATAAAACTCTAATCGGCTTCCCCAAAATTCAATTGAATGCCTAAGATTGTGAAAGCATATCTCATGAGTAGTTGGAGGAACAATACAATCCAAGAGTTTTCTAATCAGGGAAGGAGAATCTCATGACAAAGTGCTTAAGATTGGCCAACAAACAGAGGAAACCCTTAGGAGGAGTTTTCCTCAACTGGACCCCAGGAGTTCCAGGAAAGGGTGTCAGAAATCCTTGCTGAGGCTAAGTCTCCCTCTGTTCAATGGGATGTCATAGTTCCACTGTCTATGCTTTTGGATTTGGGAGATCTTGTTGAACTAGCGGAGTGAATGTGTGTGTATTTCTGCTTGTTTGTGGTTGTGTGTAGGTGAGTTTTCCTCAACTGGACCCCAGGAGTTCCAGGAAAGGGTGTCAGAAATCCTTGCTGAGGCTAAGTCTCCCTCTGTTCAATGGGATGTCATAGTTCCACTATCTATGCATGTGGATTTGGGAGATCTTGTTGATCTAGGGGTGTGAATGTGTGTGTATTTCTGCTTGTTTGTGGTTGTGTGTAGGTGAGCTTTTAGGTAAAGGACCTGCAAATCATTACTTGTGGGCCACTCCCGCCCCAGGTGCTTTGTATCATTAATAGGCGATTCTACTCCTCCCCTTCCGCCGCCCTCCCACCCATTTAAAAGTGCAGCTCTTTCTACCATTAAATGAGTCTTAGCATTGACTTGGTTCCCAGACTGTCTGTTTGTCCTCTGAGGAAAGTGGGGCTGGGATAGAAGTCTGTCTGCCCTCTTTTCCTCTTCTTGGCTCATCAGGGAGGGGCATTTTTTCCCAACTCTCCGCAGTACACGAGAGCTTGGGAGACTAAACACCCCCACATTCACTCATGGCTGTCAAGTAGCTTCTACATTTCAACAGCAGTTCTTATTTCTCAGCCTGCTGTAACTGTGGAATTGTAATAATATGTCATTTTCAGTGCTCAGGACCTATCACAATGAAACCTAGGTTTTATTATATCCAAGAAACGCTTGTGGGGCTGGGGATATAGCCTAGTGGCAAGAGAGCCGGCCTCGGATACAGGAGGCCCTAGGTTCGATTCCCCAGCACCACATATACAGAAAACAGCCAGAAGCGGCACTGTAGCTCAAGTGGCAGAGTGCTAGCCTTGAGCGGGAAGAAGCCAGGGACAGTGCTCAGGCCTTGAGTCCAAGGCCCAGGACTGGCAAAAAATAAATAAATAAATAAATAAAAGAATGGCTTGCAGTTGCTATGGCTGGAATAGGACCCTATGTTTACACTTGCACTGCTTTTTACCTCAAGGCTTGGGGCTCATTATTCTGTATGCAGTATTGAAGAGTCCATTAGTAAATAGATGAGAAATGAAAATGAAATCATGCACATTATCTCACAGGTTTCCATCTGAAACAATTTTATTTCTTCACTTCTCTAAGTTAATTGAAATAGAAAAAAAATGGCAGATAATTTCACAGAAGATGAGTTGCAGCATTGTAGGATATCTACAGTTTATCCATTTTATACTCGCATCCACTTGTGAGATGACAACATCAAAGTATTGTGCTTTTATCTGTAGCTTCCCTTCCTGCAGATATAGTGTCACAGGAATTCCTTGTGCCAGCTTTAGCTCTTTCTGTGAGATCATCCCATACAGTGAAAATTGCCAACCCTAATAATGTCAGCAACTGAATTTTCAGGAATATTTTCATAATCATGTTTTCAGACAGGACTTGTACATTGTCCCTGTCATTATGAAACACTGACTAACATGCTCATTGTTGGAAGACTCATGTTAATATAACAGATCTGTCATCAACTTCCATCACATTTGGGAAGTGCAAGTACGCAGCCCTCGGCTCTGGACATTAAGCTAGAAAGGCAAGAGGCAGTGAATGCCAAAAAATAACTTTTAGGCGTAGCAGAGTCTGACCAGCTGATTGATTCCCATGTCAATGTGCAGGATTCTATTGGACTCATAGGTACACACATTATCCGCAGAGGAAAATTCAGTCTCCAATTTAGGATAAAAGGATTAGCATCAGAGTTTCTAGGAAAGCTTCTGACTGGTTACCTAGCACATGGTAGGAGACCAAAGACGTTTTTGTGATGTCACAGAATGCTCATTATGGTCTAGCTGTGTGCTAGACCTACTTGAGCAGACATAGCTACCCTCTAGGACTCCTTAAGCTGCAGTGTACCCTACTCTGCAGATGGGATGAGGACTTGAACATGCAGGAAACTGACATGAAGGAACATTTTTCAAATGTGCCTAATACGTTCCAACAGAGCTGTACAGGTTCAGAGACCTCCAACCTACCCTCCTGGTGGGAACCCTCACTCGCAGAGGAGGCGGCATTAAGGTCTGTGGTTGAGGAATTGGCTTTTCAAGCTTTGTGTCAGGCATCTTGGGTCCAAGGACTACCATCCCAGGATTGTGACTTGGAATCGGTTCCAGACCCTGATTTTCTTTCCCTGACTTTTCCCAGAAAGCTTTGGACAATAGTAGAAAGTGACAAATTCAAGTCAATTTGGTGGGGTGAGGAGGGAACTTCTGTTGTGATTAATGAAGATCTATTTAAAGAAGAAATTTTGGGACGGAAATATCCTTTCAAGATATTTGAAACGAACAGCATGAAAAGTGTAATTCGACAGCTGAATCTGTACGGGTTCAGTAAACTTCATCACCAATTTGATCGTTCTGCTTCTCTGCTTGACTTCTTGACTGAGGAAGAGGAAGGCTCGTCTTTAAGGAAGGTAATTTCAATTTTCTTTCCCCGTACATAGCTATGCATACCTCTCTTGGTACACCTGTTTCTTCTATCAGTGAACTAGAGAAATACCAAAGCTCAAATTACTTTCAAATGTAACGGAAAGGGCTGGGAATATGGCCTATGAAAAGAGGGCTTGCCTCCTATACAAGAAGCTCTCAGTTCAATTCCCCAGCACCACATATATGTGGAAAACGGCTAGAAGGGTCGCTGTGGCTCAGGTGGCAGAGTGCTAGCCTTGAGCGGGAAGAAGACAGGCACGGTGCTTAGACCCTGAGTCCCAGGCCCAGGACTGGCCAAACAAAATGTAACGGAAAGAAAGGTTCACTTCGTAAAGGACAAATTTTGACTTCACCATTAGAATTTACAAAAATATCGCTAGCCAATTAGAATTACACCTTTGGACTGTGTACAAAACCACATAACAGATTCTCTGTGTTCAACGTGGCAGATCCAATTGGTTCAGAACATTGTTGTATTTATCTGTTTCTCTTCTACTAAGCCCTGCATATAGTTAAAGTATTTATGCGTCAATTGACTCCTTTGCCATTGAGAGTAAATGGTAATTCATCTCCTTTGGCTAGGTTTGGCTCTGAGTCTCTCTGCTTCAAATGTCTCCAAGTAACTTTCTCCTTTTGTTTTAGTTTCTGTGCTACCAGAATCCAAATTTCAAACAAGGATGTCCTGAACTGTTAGCAAGAATAAGACGAAAAGTCAGGATTAAAAAGTTTTCTGTAACAAGTGAATCATTGCCTGTGCAGCTGGATGAACAACTGCACCTGGGACATGAGGGTAATGCCAGTAATCCCAAAACAGATTTAGTCTCTGACACTAGTACTGAAGGAATCCTTTCAACATCACGAAGTTCACTGCTGTCTCATAGACCCCAGCCATCTGGCACGCACATGCTGTCAACTGCAGCACCTTTACTCAAAAATGACAATCCTGCCAGAGATTCTTCTGTCAGACATTCACACAAAAAGTTTATGGATCAGGGAGCCATGTCTAGTCATTTGACCACACTTCATGTGCTGTCAAACAACAGCTACCTCCAGGCACATGACTGCTTTTTGAATTTTGATAAAAGTTATAATTCTCAATATCAAAAATCACATCGATTATCAAACGATAATTTCAGAGAGATGATGCCAACTTCAGCTATTCCAATTGGATATTCTTATTTTATGGCCTACGAATTGCCACATTCAAGCATGCTAGTGACAGCATCCAATCAACGGTGCTCCGATGCCACCACACGCGAAATATCTGCCGCAGCATTTTCAAAATATCATCATATAATAGCACCAGTTTACAAGGAACAGAAAGAGAGTAATATCCCAAGCCAGTGCCAGAGTTGGGAGGAAAATTAATTTCGATGTGTATTGTTATAATGAATAAAGACTCTGCCCAGCTTTATTCAAGCAATGAAGGGTCATTCAACTGTATTGTTTCTTATAGGCTAATAGCAAATAAAACTAAAATGTTGCTTTATTTCAACAGTGGGATGCGCTTCATCTCATGTTTTCAGACATCAATATGTTGAGACTACCACTTGGGCTGTAAAAACCCAAACTTCTTAAGGCATTTCCATGCATTTATCTAAGAGGTTAGCATCATTGCCAATTGACCATTAGTTCAAATTAAACTATAGCATAAATAATGGGTTATATTCAAATGGAAATGACTCACTACCCGGGGCGACAAATGAGCTAGTTACTCCAGTCACACCTACCTTAGTGAAAGAGATCAACAAACAAACATGTGCTTCAATTTGAAACTGACCAAGACGTGTTCCAAAGGATATATGAAACTTAGGCAAACATGGGTGAACAATTGGCCATTTTCCCATTTCTATCCATTCCCCTCAAGAGCCTTGTTTACTTCCAGCTCCACTATTCATATAACTGGCATCTACATGCATGCATGTGTTGCACAATGATGATCAATTTGTCCTCATCCTGGTCGTCTTGGGTTACCAATATTAAACAGGAAGTGCATAATGACCAAAGCATATTAGACATGAGTATGTCCTTTTTGCCACATGGCAACAGCATACTCTACAACAGAATCGTAGTAGCAAGTAGCCACAGTGTTCCCAATGATGATGAAAAAAAGATTAAAAAAAGATAAGAGGTAATATACCAAAAATCCGGAGCTAAGGAAGGTACCAAGTAAGAAGGAAAGTTGTGGAACTAGAGAAAGGAGAGGGAAGCAATGAATGATATAAAGAAAAGGGATGGAGTGATGAAGCACAGGAAGACAAGAATTCAGGAAAGAAGACAGGAGAGAAGGTAGCAAGGAGGGAAGGAATGCAGGCAGGCAAGGAGGCAGGGACAGATGGATTGTGGTTTGTATCAACAGTGTGAGGGATGGAGTTATAGGTGGAAGTATGGAGAAAGAAGGATCCAAAAGGAATCCTGGGGAAGGAGAGAGTGACAAACAGAGATAAGGAGGGAAGAAAAGAAATCAGGAAGGAATGAAAGCAGAAAGGAAGGATGAGAACAAGGGAGACTGGGTGGGACATAGGAGTAAGGAACCATGAAAGCAGTGAGAGGGAAGATGAAAAGGAATTGGTACTTCATGGGAAGCAAGGAAAATCATAAAAATACATTTTATATTTATAAATCTGTGTTTTTACTTGGACACTACTTAGTACATTGATATCAAATATTCAGTATCGTTTGCTTGACATAAAAATCTGTAGTGTCAGTTCAAATAGGTAAAAATGAAACTCAGTTTGTACTATAGAAAATGTTATTCATCCGCTGCACAGGGTCATGAGATTTCTAAGTGAATTTCTAAGTAAGGCTCAACAATATTCTTCTACGGAATGCAAGACTGGCATTGACAAGTTGACTGCCAGAGTGACAGAAAGAACACTGTGCCCTGTATCATCTCCTAAGGATGTTCCACTCTGGATATCTCTATGCTCCAGATGACACCCTGATGAGGCCATCTGGCAGTGCCTTCAAGGAACACAGATGACCTGTTGATATTAGGAAGAGTTAGAGACAATCTAAGTCCCTGAAATAGACAGTAGGAAACAACAAAACCAAGAGACAAGTGTAATGACAGAATGCCTACCGAGACAAAACCTGACCCACGAGGTCCCAAAAGAAGGGATGACATCTTGCCTCTTTTTTCAAGCAGGGGTGTAAACTTGTGTCCAAGTCACCATGTCACCAACCCAGCACTCACTGACCATTTTAGGTCAGTGCATGAAACACAAACCAAACACCACTAGAGGATTTGTCAAAAGACTTATGCAAAAGTTGACGCTGGGAAATCTCTGGGTCACGGGGTCCCCATCACAGTCTTGGAGGGAGTTCCCTAAATTCCCAAAGCCAGCCTAAAATAAAGTGACTCTAGTAAGATTTTTCTCTCCTCTTCTAAGGGAAATGATTTATATGGAATATCTCAAGGTCGGTAAAGTTGGTCATTTACATGAAACGCTAGGAAATATGTCTGTGACTACTAAAAGTCAGGGACAGAAGAAATACAACACAAAGTGACTTTATATATTGTAAAATTCAATGTGCACCAAGTTACAAAAAAGTCACATATTTTTTCTTCCAATAGTGGTGTGTAAAATATTCTCGACCAGTGCAGGGAACCACAAGACAGGCACATCAATTAAAATTTACATGGAACTCTATTTCTTTGTCTTGTATGGTGGGTAATGGACACCCAATAGCGTTTACACCAATGTTGGGATAAGGAAATGCCAACTGTGACACATTTCATGTCCTCTGCTTTTCCCTCCAGCCCTCCCCATTTGCGTCATTTTGCAATAGTACAATTGCAGCCAGTGATACTCTTAGAGTCCATTATCAAGGATGGAACCATATGTGGTTGACATGTACAAATGGGGGGAGAAGCTGTATCTCCTCTTTTCTGTCTAAAGGAAAACTCCATTATGATTTCTGGTGTTAATTTTTCCTATAGTGAACTGGTTTGATGGGGATGACATAATAACCCTCTCGTTCACTCCATCTTGAGTATTGCAAAGTAAAATCTAAGTAACAGTATGACTAGGCACTGGTTTTGTTTGATCCAATGATGTTGGAATGAAAGCACTACTAAATGGATACTTCAAAGGAGATGACTGTGTTCTGTTGTAGACATTTAGTTTGGGCTCCTAACAATTTCTTTCTCAACAACCACTTGAGAGCTATGAAGACACCATACTTAAAATCATCCCTAGGTACAGAGGAGTCCTGAATCTCTCCTTCCTTTACAAGGGGACCTATATGTGCAGTGGGAAAAGATGTTGATTTTAGGAAAACAATTTAGAGATCATAATAGATAGTTCATGGTTGAAAAATATTGAGCTAAAATGAAAAAGGAAATCTCAAGGGAAGGGTTCCTTGATTCGTTTACACAGTCTCCAAACATAATTGTACACACCTTGGGTACTGGTGATCCCCTTGCAGTGTTGTGGTTGGGAAGTACATAATTCATTATATTACTGGAACCATTCAATAAATATTAGCTTGGCTAAATTCATCTTGGTCAGACAAACTTGTATATACAGTTGCCCCACAAATTAGTGAAAGAAAAGAGTAAATAATTTGATTCTTGTATAAACACTAGTAAAGGGACAGGTTATGCAGAAATCAAGGGCAAAAGGTTAAAAGTACAAATGCCTCCAAAAGCAAAATTTACACAAACATTTGTGTAAACCAATTCTACAATTTCTCAGGGGGAAAGAGACAAAGGAGTTGGAAAGGGGGTGTTGGAGGAGGAAAATGATGAACGAGATATATACTTACTGACTCACTTATGAACCTCTAATCCTTCGGTCCATCACTCTGACAATAACGGAAAAAATAAACAAGAACAAAAGAGGAAGTAGTGTGGCATGAAGTAGGTTATGGTCGTAATCTCAATCCGTTACAAATAATGCCATTGTAGACATGAACGGATTAGGTTCAAACAGTCGATCAGAGAAACTGAACAGGGACTTGATGAGCATCACCCAACCCCCAAGCTTATGCAGCTGTATGGGAAGAGCTGAGAAAATTAAAAAACATCTCAACCCACTGGGCTAGATAAAAGGAAGACTAAGATGGCTCAGACACTGAGAAAAAATTATGTAATGAGCCTAGTAAAGACAGATTGACCCATGTGGAGAAAATTTTGGAATCACAATATCATCCAAAACAGCAATCTCCTGTAAAGGGAGAGACTTGTGGGCTCTGCCCAGAATCCTGGCGGTCTTTGATCCTTTCCCACCACAACCTCCGCCTGATAGAGTCTCACAGCTAGTACCATCTCAGCGTGTGCTGGTAAAGGCTCCTGGCCCTCCTAGCCGTAAGCGTGGCACACTTCCTTGGCTCAGGCTGCTCAAGAAGGGAGGACATTCCTGGTTTTCATTTATTCCCTGACAGGCAGGATGAAGATAACAAAAGGGTTCATCAGGCTTTGCCATTTCAACCAATAAGAGATCTATCTAAAGAATGCTTGTGTTCAATATGGCCCTACAGTGCCGTTTACTCAAGTCATTCTTATCTATTTATTTATTCATTGGCCAATCCTGGGTCTTCAACTTAGGGCCTGAGCACTGTCCCTGGCTTCTTTTTGCTCTAAGCTAGCACTCTGCTACTTGAGCCACAGCGCCACTTCTGGCCATTTTCTATATATGTGGTGCTGGAGAATAGAACCCAGGGCTTCATGTATATGAGGCAAGCACACTTGCCAATAGGCCATATTCCCAGCACACTGAAGTCATTCTTGAAACCTGGGCTACTAAAACTTTATGCCCAAATTGCCAAGCAGCCGTCAGGCCTTCTAAGAAAAAAGGAGGAATAAATGACTATATTCGACTTTGTGCAGACATTGGGCCATCCTATGTTCAGGGCCTCACGCTGGCTGCAGGGCTCCAAGGGCTGACTGTGACAGAGTTCTTACACATGCACTGTATGGGGAGAAGGCGACGGGGACATCTATGTACTGCTGGGATTCCCGGCATCTGTTTTTCCTGAAGACAAATGGACCACTTAATGGCTCACTGACCTAATCAGAAAAGGAGAAGAACTATGAGTGAAATTTGTCCCCATTGTAAAAACGGGAAGCATTGTGTTACAAATTTCAGATCTACTTTGAATGACTGTGGCCACCAGATTTCAGTAAACTGGCAGAGGAGCCAGCACCTGGCCCCACAAAAAAATTTTCGGGCGGCTCCATCCTGCCCCCAACCTCAAGCCTATCCCCCAACAACCTGCAGCAACAATCAGGTTCAAGTCTCCTCTGAGCAACTTCCTCTGAGGAAGTTCAGGACTGGATCTCTGTTCTTCTACCTGCACAGTACTGACTTCGGAAATGGGATTTCAGGCCCTCCATCCAGGAGTTCTTGGCCCTCTTCCAAGGGAATCTGTTGGCTAATTGTTAGGTTACAGCTGCTCTGCACTGAGGGGCTTATGTATTATTCCAGGAGTGATAGATCAGGACACTAATGGAGAAATAAAATCATGGCTTCAGTGCCGGCTAGTGTTGTCTCTATCCTGGCAGCTTATGCTGGTTCCTTTAATTTTTGTCGGTGACTCAGCAACTACAAACACAAGGGGAGAAAGGAGTTTTTGGTCTTCCGACAATTTTTGGGTTCAAAACATGAAATGGGAATGGCCCGGGGATGGCTTCTTCTCATATATTCAGACATCAATATGTTGAGACTACCTCTTGGGCTGTAAAAACCCAATCTTCTCAAGGCATTTCCATCCATTTATCTAAGAGGTTAGCAATATTGCCCATTGACCGCTGGTTGAAATATAGGTCTAATGCACATATAATAGGTTATTTTCAAATGCAAATGACTCACAAGCTGGGGCCACAAATGAGCCAATTCCTCCAGTACTTGTACCTTAGTGAAAGAGATCAACAAACAAACATGTGCTTCAATCTTAATGTGACCTTGGGGTATTCCAAAGGCTATGAAACTTAGGCAAGTCATGGGTGAACGATTGGCAATTTCCCTATTTCTATCCAGTCCCTTCTAGGTACCTTGTTTACTTCTAGCTCCAGTGTTCATAAAGCTGGCCTCTACACATATGCATGTCTAGCACAATGATGATCAAGTTGTCCTTATCCTGGTTGTGGTGGGTAACCTATATAAAACAGGATGTGCACAATGACCAAAGTATATCTTAGACATGAGTATGTCCTTTTTGCGACATGGGAAAAGAGTGCTCCACAACAGATTAGTAGTAGCAAGTTGCCACAGTGTTCATAATGGTGAAGAAAAAAGGAGAAAAAAAAGATAAAAGGTAATGTACCATAAATCAAGAGCTAAGTAAGGTAAAAATAGGAAGGAAAGTTATGGAAGGTAAGAAAGAGAGGGAAGGAAGGAATGATAGAAAGAAAAGAGCGGGGTGATGAAGCCAAGGAAGACAGGAGGGAAGGTAGCAATGAGGGAAGGAATGTAGGCAGGGAAGGAGGCAGGGAGAGGTGGATTGTGGTTTCTATGGACAGTGGCTGGGACAGAGTTAATGGAGGAAGTATGGAGGAAGAGGATCTGAAGGTAAGCCTGGGGAAGGAGAGAGATGAAGGGAGATAAGGAAGGAAGAAAAGGTAGCAGGAAGGAATGGTTGCAGAAAGGAAGGAAAGATGAGAGCAAGGGAGACTTGGGTTGGAGATAGAAGCAAGGCAATATGAAAGCATTGACAGGTCAGATGAAAAAGAAAGGATATCTGGTGGGAAGCAAGGAAATTCATAAAAATTCATAGGGAATTAATAAAGCTGTGCCTCTACTTGGACACTACTTAGTACACTGATATCAGATATTCAATATAATTGATCTGACAAACAATGCTGTAGTGTCATTTCCAATAGGAAAAAATGAAACTCAGTTTCTACTATAGAAAATATTATTTTTGAGCTGCACCAGGTCATTAGGTTTCTAAGTGTATTTCTAAATAATTCACAAAAATATCTTCTACGGAATGCAAGACAGGCATTGACAAGTTGACTCCCAGAGTGACAGAAAGAACACTGTGCCCTGAAACATCTCATGGTGATCCTCCCCTCTGGATATTTCTATCCTCCAGAAGACACCCTGCTGAGACCAACTGGCAATGCCTTCAAGGAACACAGAAGACTTGCTTGATAATGGAAAGAGTTAGAGAAAATCTACCGCCCCCAAATAGACAGTAAGAAACAACAAAAACATGAGACAAGTTTAATGACAGTGCCCACAGAGACAAAACCTGACCCTCCAGTGACCAAAAGAAGGGATGAACTCTTGAACTTTTTCCAGTTAAGGGTGTATACTTGTGTCCAAGTCACCACATCACCTACCCAACACTCACTGACCTGTTTCAGTCAGTACATAAAACACAAAGCACTAACTAGTGGAGGATTTTTAACAGACTTATGCAAAAGTTGAGTCTGGCAGACTCTGAGTCACGGGGTCCCCATCTCAGTCTTGGGGGTGTTCAATAAGTTCCCAAAGCCAACTTAAAATATCGTGACTCTAGTAAGAATTTTCTATTCTCTCTTAAGGAAAATGAGTTATATGTGATGCCTCAAGGTCGGTAAATATGGTCATTTAGATGAATGGCGAGGCTATTTGTCTGTTAGTACTAAATGTAAGGGACCTAAGAAATAAAACTCAAAGTGATGTGGCATCTCCCCTGCTAGTGACTGGTTGTAAAGAAAAGATGATATGGAAACTCACTTCACTGGAACAGAGCCATCTATGGCCCCGTATTACAACTTTCCTAATTTAAGTGAATCAGGTCAATATACATCATGAGGGGGCTGAGCTACACCTCCCATTGGACAGGGTTGAATGACAGGAAGAGCAAGAAAACAAGTGAGGGAAACAGAATCATATGAATTACAATAAGAAATGTCAAGGGGCCCTGAGGAGGAAATCTATTGTTTGTCACTTTCTACTTCTTGATAGGACCTGCAGGACTCAATAACCTATGTAGAGCTCCCACTGTGCTGCTGAACTGCCTAAATTAGCGTCATTCTCTGAAGGATCATATACAGACGCCAAAGAATGTTTAAATTTTTTGTAACAGATCTGACAGGAGATTGCTCAGGTATAGTTTGAACTGTTACCTGTGGTCCACTTCGAGGTTTCATTTTATTTATTTTTCCACTCGATTGCCCAATTGGGTAACGAAGTGTAAAGGCCACAGCAGCAAGGCCTTCTTGAATTTTCCGGTTGAAGTGACAGGCAAGGAGTTGCAGAGTTCAGCTTGGAGAATCCAGACCTTCATTTCCCTCCGTCATGGCATTGATTTTTTTCAAGAAAAAATCCCCTTTTTTTGTGGGTCAGGAGTAGAGAATCTAGTTGAGTAGAATATTAGAGAATAGAATAGAATGGAATAGAATGGAGTAGAATATTCTAGAATACAATAGAATGGAGTAGAATATTCTAGAATACAATAGAAAGGAGTAGAATGGAGTAGAATATTCTAGAAGAGAATAGAATACAATAGAATGGAGTAGAATATTCTAGTATGGAATGGAATAGAATGGAGTAGAATATTCTAGAATAGAATGGAATAGAATAGAATAGGAGTAGAATATTCTACATTAGAATAGAATAGAATAGAATGGAGTGGAATATTCTAGAATAGAATGGAATAGAATAGAATAGGAGTAGAATATTCAAGAATAGAATAGAATGGATGGAACGGAGAAGAATATTCTAGAATACAATTGATTGGAGTAGAATATTCTAGAATAGAGTAGTCTAGAATAGAATAGAATGGAGTAGAATATTCTAGAATAGAATAGAATAGATTGGATTAGAATATTCTAGAATAATATAAAATAGAATAGAAGAGGAGTAGAATATTCTAGAATAGAATGGAATGGAATGGAGTAGAATATTCTAGAATAGAAGAGAATCAAATAGAATCGATTAGAATAGAATGGAATGGAGTGGAATATTCAGGACTCGAATCGAATAGAGTAGAATGGAGTAGAATATTCTAGAATAAAATGGAATCAAATTGATTCGAATAGAATCCAATCGAATAGAATAGAAGAGAATGGAGTAGAATATTCTAGAATAGAATAGAATGGAGTAGAATATTCTACAATAGAATAGAATAGAATGAAGTAGAGTATTGTAGAATAGAATAGAATAGAATGGAGTGGGATATTATAGAATAGAATGCAATAGAATAGAATGGAGTAGTATATTCTACAATAGAATGGAATAGAATGGAGAAGAATATTCCAGAATATTCTAGAATAGAATGGAAAAGAATAAAATGCATTAGAATATTCTAGAGTATTCTAGAATAGAATAGAATAGAATAGGAGTAGAATATTCTAGAATAGAATGGAATGGAATGGAATCGAATGGAGTAGAATATTCTAGAATAGAATGGACTGCAGTAGAATATTCTAGAATAGAATAGAATAGAATAGAATGGAGTAGAATATTGTAGAATGGAATGGAATAGAATGGAGTAGAATACTACAGAATATTCTAGAATATAATGGAATAGAATAGAATGGAGTAGAATATTCTAGAATAGAATAGAATGGAGTAGAATGGAGTATAATACTCTAAAAGAGAATGGATTGGAGTAGAATATTCTAGAATACAATAGAATGGAGTAGAATATTCTAGAATGGAAGAGAATGGAAAGGAATGGAATTAAATGGAGTAGAATATTATAGAATAGAATAGAGTGGAAAGGAATGGAATGGAGTAGAATATTCTAGAATAGCATAGAATGGAGTAGAATATTCTAGAATATAATGGAATAGAATACAATGGAGTAGAATGTTCTAGAATAGAATGGAATAGAATGGATTAGAATATTCTAGAATAGAGTAGAATGGAGTAGAATATTCCAGAAGAGAATAGAATAGAATTGAGAAGAATATTCTAGAATAGAATGGAATAGAATAGAATAGGAGTAGAATACAACAGAATAGAATAGAATAGAATAGAATAGAATAGAATAGAATAGAATAGAATGAGGAGTGGAATATTCTAGAATATAATGGAATAGAATAGAATAGAAGTAGAATATTCAAGAATAGAATAGAATAGAATGGATAGAACGGAGAAGAATATTCTAGAATAGAATTGATTGGGGTAGAATATTATAGAATAGAATAGTATAGAATAGAATAAATATAATAGAATAGAATAGAATAGAGTAGAATATTCTAGAATAGAATAGAAGAGATTGGAGTAGAATATTCAACAATAGAATAAAATAGAATAGTCTAGAATAGAATAGAATGGAGTAGAATATTCTAGAATAGAATAGAATAGATTTGATTAGAATATTCTAGAATAGAAAAAATAGAATAGAAGAGGAGTAGAATATTCTAGAATAGAATAGAATGGAATGGAGTAGGATATTCTAGAATAGAAGAGAATCAAATAGAATCGAATAGAATACAATGGAATGGAGTAGAATATTCTGGAATCGAATCAAATAGAGTAGAATGGAGTTGAATATTCAAGAATAAAATGGAATCAAATCGATTCGAATAGAAACCAATCGAATCCAATCGAATAGAATAGAATTGAAGAGAATGGAGTAGAATATTCGAGAAGAGAATAGACTGGAGTAGAATATTCTACAATAGAATAGAATAGAATGGAGTAGAGTATTCTAGACTAGAATGGAATAGAATATAATAGGAGTAGAATATTCTAGAATAGAATAGAATGGAGTAGAATATTCTAGAATATAATGGAATAGAATGGAATGGAATGGAGTAGAACATTCTAGAATATAATACATTGGAGTAGAATATTCTAGAATAGAATAGAATAGAATAGAATGAATGAATGGAGTAGAATATACTAGAATAGAATAGAATGGAGTGGAGTAGAATATTCTAGAATAGAATGGAGTAGAATATTCTAGAATAGCAAAGAATAGAATGGAATGGAATGGAGTAGAATATTCTAGAATAGAATGGATTGGAGAAGAATATTCTAGAATAGAATAGAATGGAGTAGAATATTCTAGAATAGAATAGAATAGAATGGAATGGAATGGAGTAGATTATTCTAGAATAGAATAGAATGGAGTAGAATATTCTAGAATAGAATAGAATCGAGTAGAATGGAGTAGAATATTCTAGAACAGACTAGAATAGAATGGAGTAGAATATTCTAGAATGGAAAAGAATAGAATGGGGTAGGATATTCTAGAATAGAATGGAAAGAATAGAATGGAGTAGAATATTCTAGAATAGAATGGAATAGAATAGAGTAGAATATTCCAGAATATTCTACAATATTCTGGAATAGAATAAAATGGAGTAGAATATTCTAGAATAGAACAGAATTGAGTAGAATATTCCAGAGTAGAATAGAATGGAATGGAATCAAATGGGGTAGAATATTCTAGAATAGAATGGATTGGAGTAGAATATTGTAGAATAGAATAGAATAGAATGGAGTAGAATTATCTCGAATAGAATCTAATGGAGTAGAATACTCTCGAATAGAATGGAATGGAGTAGAATATTCTAGAATAGAATAGAATATTATAGAATAGAATAGAATAGAATGGAGTAGAATATTCCAGAATAGAATAGAATAGAATGGAGTAGAATATTCTAGAATGGAATAGAATGGAGTAGAATATTTTAGAATAGAATAGAATAGATTGGAGTAGAATATTCTAGAATAGAATGGAGTAGAATATTCTAGAATAGAATAGATAAGAATGGAATCGAATGGATTAGAATATTCTAGAATAGAATGGATTGGAGTAGAATATTCTAGAATAGGAAAGAATAGACAAGAATGTAGTAGAATAATCTAGAATAGAATGGAATGGAGTAGAATATTCTAGAATAGATTAGAATATTCTAGAAGAGAATAGAATGGAGTAGAATATTCCAGAATAGAATAGAATAGAACGGAGTAGAATATTATAGTATAGAATAGAATATAAGTGAGTAGGAGTAGAATATTCTAGAATAGAATGGAATGGAATGGAGTAGAATACTCTAGAATAGAATAGAATGGAGTAGAATATTCTAGAATAGAATAGAATGGAGTAGAATATTCTAGAATGGAATAGAATGGATTAGAATGGAGTAGAATATTCTAGAATAGAACAGAATAGAATAGAATAGAATAAAATGGAGTAGAATATTCCAGAATAGAGTGGAATAGAATGGAGTAGGATATTCTCGAATGGAATAGAAAGGAGTAGAATGGAGTAGAATATTCTAGACTATAATGGAGTAGAATATTCTAGAATAGAATGGAGTAGAATATACTAGAATAGAATAGAATGGAGTAGAATATTCTAGAATAGAATAGAATAGAATGGAGTAGAATATTCTAGAATAGAATAGGAGTAGAATATTCTAGAATAAAATAGAATGGAGAAGAATTGTTTAGAATATTCTAGAATGGAATGGAATAGAATGGAGTAGGATATTCTAGAATAGAATGGAATAGAATAGAATAGAATGGAGTAGAATATTCTAGAATATATTAGAAAGCAGTAGAATATTCCCGAATAGAATAGAATGGAATGGAGTAGAATATTCGAGAATAGAATAGAATAGAATGGAGTAGCATATTATAGAATAGAATAGATTAGAATTGAGTAGAATATTCAAGAATAGAATGGAAGAGAATGGCGTAGGATATTGTAGAATAGAATGGAATAGATTAGAATAGAATGGAGTACAATATTCTAGAATAGAATAGAATGCAGTACAACATTCCAGAATAGAATAGAATGGAGTACAATATTCTAGAATAGAACAGAATGCAGTAGAATATTCCAGAATGGAATAGAATGGATTGGAGTAGAATATTCCAGAATAGAATAGAATAGAATGGAGTAGAATATTATAGTAAAGAATAGAATAGAATAAAATAGAATAGAATAGGAGTAGAATATTAGAGAATAGAATAGAATGGAGTAGAATATTCTAGAATGGAATAGAATGGAGTAGACTTGAGTGGAATATTCTAGAATATAATGGAATAGAATGGAGTAGGATATTCTATAATGGAATGGAATAGAATAGAATAGATTGGAGTAGAATATACTGAAATAGAATGGAATAAAATAGAATAGTAGAATAGAATAGAATAGAATAGAATGGAGTAGAATATTCTAAAATGAATGGAATGGAATGGAATGGAATTTAATGGAATGGAGTAGAATATTCTAGACTAGAATAGAATGGAGTAGAATATTCTAGAATAGAATAGAATCGATTGGAGTAAAATATTCTAGAATAGAATCGAATGGAGTAGAATATTCTAGAATAGAATAGAATAGAATAAAATGGAGTAGAGAATGGAATATAATAGAATAAAATGGAATAGAATATTCGATAATAGAATGGAATCGATTGGAGAAGAATATTCAAGAATAGAATGGAATTGAATGGAGTAGAATATTCCAGAGTATTCTAGAATAGAATGGAATAGAATAGAATAGAATGGAGTAGAATATTCTACAATAGAATACAAGGTAGTAGAATATTCTAGAATAGAATAGAATGGAATAGAATATTCTAGAATTGAATAGAATGCAATAGTATAAAATGGAGTAGAATATTCGATAATAGAATGGAATCGATTGGAGAAGAATATTCAAGAATAGAACGGAATTGAATGGAGTAGAATATTCCAGAGTATTCTAGAATAGAATGGAATAGAATAGAATAGAATGGAGTAGAATATTCTATAATAGAATTCAAGGTAGTAGAATATTCTAGAATAGAATAGAATGGAATAGAATGGAGTAGAACATTCTAGAATAGAATAGAATACAATAAAATAAAATGGAGTACAATATTCGATAATGGAATGGAATCGATTGGAGAAGAGAGCCATTGAAAACAGTTCAATTCCTCCCCTGTCCACTGGGTGGCAGAAGAGTTCTCTGGTATCCGAATTCCAACGTGCTGGCAGAATGTCATGCACACAAATGGCCACTGGGTGGCAGCAGAGAGCTACAGAGAGCAGTCAATTCCTCTATTTTCCACAGGGTGGCGCTAAAGATCTTGTTTCCCAGACTCCAAGTTCAAGCCCCAGACCCTGAGTTCAAGGCCCAGACCTGAGTTCAAGGCCCAGACCCTGAGTTCTAGGGCCAGACCTGAGTTCGAGGCACAGACCGAAATTCCATGCGTAGGTATTGAGTTCAAGCTACACAGCTGAGTTCAAGGCCTAGATCTGGGGTTCAAGCCCCAGGCCCTGAGTTCCAGACCCAAACCTGAGTTCAAGTCCCAGGCCCTAAGTTCAAGGTCCAAACTTGATTTCAAGACTCAGGGCCCGAGTTCAAGGCCTAGGTCCTGAGTTCAAAGGCCAGGCCCCAAGTTTAAGGCCCAGACCTGAGTTCAAAGCCAGAACTGAGTTCGTGGCCCAGGGAACAAGATCAAGGCCCAGACGCTAAGTTCAAGGCCCAGAACAGAGTTCAAGGCCCAAACCTGAAATTAAGGCCCAAGCCACGAGTTTAAGTACCAGGACTGGAATTCCAGGCCCAGGCCCTGAGTTCAAGGCCAAGGCCACGAGTTCAAGGCCTGATTTCAAGTCCCAGGGCCCAGGTTCTACACCAAGGCTTCATGTTCAGGACACAAAATCCAAGTTCAAGGCCAAGGCCCTGAGTTCAAGGCCTGAGTACAAGGTCGAGGCCACGAGATCTAGGCCCAGGCTTTAAGGTCAAAGCCCACACCAGAGTACCAGGCCCAGACCTGGAATTGAAGGCTCAGGTCCAATTTCAAGGCCCATACCTGAGCTCAAGGCCCAGCCCTGTGTTCAAGGCCAGACCTGAGTTCAAGGCCAAGGCTCCCAGTTTAAGGCCCAACCTGAGTTCAAGGCCCTGATCTGGAGTTCAAGACCCAGGCCCTGAGTTCAAGACCCAGACTTGAGTGCAAGGCCAAGGCTGCGGGTTTGAGGCCTGAGTTCAAGGCCTTGGCCACCAGTTCAATGCAAAGACCTTAGTTGAAGGCCAAGACCATGAATTCAAGGCCCAAGGGAACTGAGTTCAAGGACCAAACCCTGAGTTCAAGGCCCAGGATAAACGTCCAAGGCCCAGGCCTGAGTTCAAGTCCCAGGCCCAAACCCGAGTTCAAGGTCCAGATATGGGGCTCAAGGCCCAGGACCTTAGTTTAAGGCCCAGGCCTAGAGTTCAAGTCCCAGGCCCCAAGTTGAAGTTCGAGGCCCTAAGTTTAAGGCCCAAACCCCAGATCAAGTCCCAGATCTGGAGTTCAAGGTCCAGACCCAAGTTCAAGACCCAAACCCTGAGTACAAGTACCAGGCCCAGATTTCCAGGCCCAGGCTCTGAATTCAAGGCCAATGCCTCGAGTTCAAGGCCCAGGACCCTTGTTCAAGGGTCAGACCTGACTTCAGGGCCCTACCCTGAGTTCAAGGCCTAGACCTGGGTTCAAGGCTAAGTCCCCAAGTTCAAGGCCTGTGTTCAAGGCCTAGGTCCCGAGTTCTAGGCCCAGGCTTCAAGTTCAAGGCCAAGACAATGAGTTCAAGGCCCACAACTGAGTTCAAGTCCCAGGCCTGGAGTAGAAGGCTCAGGCCTAATTTCAAGGCCCAGGCCCTGTGTTCAAGGCCCAGCCCTGTTTCCAAGGCCTGACCTGACTTCAAGGCCAAGGCTGTTGTTTAGAGGCCTGGGTTCCATGCCTGGGCCACCATTTCAAGGCTAAGAACTTAGTTCAAGGCCCAGGCCATGAGACAAGGCTCAAGGACACTGAGCTCAAGGCCCCGGCCCTGAGTTCCAGGCCCAGACCTGAGTTCAAGGACCAGGCCGGAATTTCCAGGCCCAGGCCCCGAGTTCAAGGCCATGGCCCCTAGTTCAAAGCCCAGGACACAAGTTCAAGGGTCAGACCTGACTTCTAGGCCCAGCCACTGAGTTCAAGGCCCAGCCCTGAGTACAAGGCTGAGACCTGAGTTCAAGGCAAAGGCCGTGAGTTCACAGCCTGAGTTCAAGACCCAGCCCCTGAGTTCAGGCCAAGGCCCCCAGTTCAAGGCCCAGGACACTAATTCAAGGGTCAGACCTGACATCAAGGCCCAGCCCTGAGTTCTAGGCCCAGACCTGAGTTCAAGGCAAAGGCCGTGAGTTCAAGGCCCAGGCCCTGAGTTAAAGGCCCAGGCTCCAAGTTCTAGGTCCAGGATCGTAGTTCAAGGCCCAGACCATAGTTGAAGGACCAAGCCCCGAGTTCAAGTACCAGGTCTGGAATTCCAGGCCCAGGCCCCAAGTTCAAGCCAAAGGCCCCAAGTTCAAGGCCCAGGACCCAAGTTCAAAGGTCAGACCTGACTTCAAGGCCCAGCCCTGACTTCAAGGCACAGATCTGGTGTGTACAAGGCCCAGACCCTGAGTTCAAGGCCCAGGCCCTGAGTTCATGGCCCAGACTTGAGTTCAAGACCCAGACCCTGAGTGCAAGGTCCCGGTCCTGAGTTCAAGGCCCAGGCTCCGAGTTCAAGGCCTAGGCCCTGCCTTCAAGGCCCAAACCTGAGTTCAAGGTCCAGATCTGGAGTTCAAGTCCAAGACCTTACTTCAAGGCCCAGGCTGTGAGTTCAAGCCCCAAGGACACTGAATTCAAGGCCCAAACCCGAGTTCAAGGTCCAGGCCCCGAGTTCAAGGCCCAGGATCCAAGTTGAAGACCCAGACCCCCAGTTCAAGGCCCAGGCTCTGAGTTGTAGGGCCAGACCTGAGTTCAAGGCAAATGCCAGAGTTCAAGGCAGGGGTTCAAGGTTCAGGCCCAAGTTCAAGGCCCAGGCTCCAAGTTCAAGGCCCAGGATCCATGTTCAAGGCCAAGACCCGAGTTCCAGGCAAGTACCAGGCCCAGATTTCCAGGCCCAGGCCCTGAGTTCAAAGGCCAAGCCCCAAGTTCAAGACCTAGGACTCAAGTTCAAGGGTCAGACCTGATGTCAAGGCCTTACCCTGAGTTCAAGGCCCAGACCCGAGTTCAAGGCCAAGGCTTGGAGTTCAAGTCCTGAGTACAAGCTCCAGGCCCCTAGTTCTAGGCCCAGGCTTGTAGTTCAGGACCAGGCCTCGAGTTCCAAAGACCAGGCCCTGAGTGCAAGGACCAGGCCTGGAGTTCCAGGCCCAGGCTCCGAGTTAAAGGCCCAGGCTTCAAGTTCAAAGCCCAGACAATGAGTTCAAGGCCCACAGCAGAGTTCCAGGCCCAGGCCTGGAGTTGAAGGCTCATGCCCAATTTCAAGGACCAGGCTGGGCGTTCTAGGCCCAGCCCTGTATTCAAGGCCAGACTTGAGTTCAAGTCCAAGGCCCCGAGTTTAAGGCCCAACCTGAGTTCAAGGCCCATATCTGGAGTTCAAGAGCCAGGCCCCGAGTTCAAGGCCCAGACCTGAGTGCAAGGCCAAGGCTGTGGGTTCGAGGCCTGAGTTCAAGGCCTTGGCCACCTGTTCAATGCAAAGACCTTAGTTGAAGGCCCAGGCCATGAGTTCAAGGCCCAAGGGAACTGAGTTCAAGGACCAGACCCCGAGTTCAAGGCCCAGGATAAATGTCCAAGGCCCAGACCTGAGTTCAAGACCCAGGGCCTGACTTCAAGGCCCAAACCCGAGTCCAAGGTCCAGATCTGGACTTCAAGGCCCTGGACCTTAGTTTAAGGCCCAGGCCTAGAGTTCAAGTCCCAGGCCCCAAGTTGAAGTTCGAGGCCCTAAGTTTAAGGCCCAGACCCAAGTTCAAGGTCCAGATCTGGAGTTCAAGGCCCAGAACCGAGTTCAAGGCCCAAGCCCCGAGTACAAGTACCAGGCCCGGATTTCCAGGCTCAGGCTCTGAATTCAAGGCCAAGGCCCCGAGTTCAAGGCCCAGGACCCTTGTTCAAGGGTCTGACCTGACTTCAAGGCCCTACCCTGAGTTCAAGGCCCAGACCTGGGTTCAAGGCCAAGTCCCCAAGTTCAAGGCCTAACCCTGAATTCTAGGCCCAGGCTTCAAGTTCAAGGCCCAGACAATGAGTTCAAGGCCCACAACTGAGTTCAAGGCCCAGGCCTGTTGTAGAAGGCTCAGGCCCAATTTCTATGCCCAGGCCCTGTGCTCAAGGCCCACGCCCTGTGCTCAAGGCCCCACCCTGTTTCCAAGGCCTGACCTGACTTCAAGGCCAAGGATGTTGTTTAGAGGCCTGGGTTCCATGCCTGGGCCACCATTTCAAGGCTAAGACCTTAGTTCAAGGCCCAGGCCCTGAATTCCAGGCCCAGATCTGAGTTCAAGGACCAGGCGGGGAGTTCCAGGCCCAGAATCCAAGTTCAAGGCCAAGGCCCCCAGTTCAAGGCCCAGGACCCAAGTTCAAGGCTCAGACTTGACTTCTAGGCCCAGCCCTGAGTACAAGGCAAAGGCTGTGAGTTCAAGGCCTGAGTTCAAGGCCCAGGCCCTGAGTTCAAGGTCCAGGCTTCAAGTTCAAGGCCCAGGATCGTAGTTCAAGGCCCAGGCCATAGTTCAAGGCCCAAGCCCCGAGTTCAAGTACCAGGTCTGGAATTCCAGGCCCAGGCCCCAAGTTCAAGCTGAAGGTCCCGAGTTCAAGGCCCAGGACCCAAGTTCAAAGGTCAGACCTGAGTTCAAGGCCCAGCCCTGAGTCCAAGGCCACGGCTGCAAGTTCAAGGCCTGAGTTCAAGGCCCAGTCCCTGAGTTCTAGTCCCAGACTTCATTCAAGGCTGAGACAATCACTTCAAGGCCCATACCTGAGTTCAAGGCACAGGCAGTAGGTTCAAGGCCTGAGTTCAAGGCCTAGGCCACCAGTTCAAGGCCAAGACCTTAGTTCAAGTCCCAGGCCATGAGGTCAAGGTCCAAGGACACTGTGTTCAAGGCCCAGGCCCCGAGTTCAAGGCCCACATCTCAGTTCAAGGCCCAGGCCCCTAGTTCAAGGCCCAGGATACAAGTTCAAGACCCATACCCCAGTTCAAGGCCCAGGCCCTGAGTTCAAGGTCCAGGCCCCGAGTTCAATGCCATGACCTGTTCAAGGCCCAGACCATGAGTTCAAGGCCCAGATGTGGAGTTCAAAGCCCTGGCCCAAGTTCACGGCCACGGCCCGTGATCAAGTCCCAGGCCCTGAGTTCAAGGACCAGGCCTGGAGTTTCGGGCCCAGGCCCTGAGTTCAAGGCCAAGGCCTCGAATTCAACCCAACTTCAAGGGTCAGACCTGACTTCAAGGCTCTAACCTGAGTTCAAGGCCCACACTTGTGTTCAAGGCCAAGGTTAGGAGTTCAAGGCTGATTTCAAGGCCCAGGCCCCGAGTTCAAGGCCCAGACTTGAGTTCAAGACCCAGACCCTGACTTCAAGGTCCAGGTCCTGAGTTCAAGGCCCAGGATCCGAGTTCAAGGACTAGGCCCTGAGTTCATGGCCCAGACCTGAGTTCAAGGCCCAGGCCCTAAAGTCATGGCACAAATTTGAGTTCAAGAGCAGACCTCAGTTCAAGGCCCAGGCCCTGAGTTCAAGACCCAGGCTCCAAGTTCAAAGCCCAGGATCCAAGTTGAAGGCCCAGACCTGAGTTCAATGTCAAGGCCCCAAGTTCAAGGCCCAAACCCGAATTCTAAGCCCAGATCTGGAGTTGAAGACACAGGACCTTAATTTAAGGCCCAGGCCTGGAGTTCAATGCTCAGGCCCCAGGTTCAAGGTCCCTGACCCCAATTTAATACTTGAGTTCAAGGCCCAGATCTGGAATTCAAGGGCCTGGCCTGGAGTTCCAGGCCCAGGCCAAAACTTCAAGGCCAAGGCCCGGAGTTAAAGGCCAAGTACCCAAGTTCAAGGGTCAGACCTGAATTCAATTCCAGCCCTAAGTTTGAGGACCAGACCTGAGTTCAAGGCCAAGGCCCAGAATTCAAGACCCTGGCTTATGTAACTAATAATCTATCTATTTCTGTAACTATCTCCCTATTTATGTAACTATGTTTGTATGTAATGATATATCTATATAACTATCCACCTATCTACCTACCTATCTATCTGCCTATCTATCTATCTGTCTATCTATCTATCTATCTATCTATCTATCTATCTATCTACCTACCTATCTATCTGTCTATGTAACTATCAATCTAACTAATTGTCTATCGATCTACAATCAGTCTATGTAACTATTTATATATCTACCCCCCTATATGAATAACTATCTATCTATCTTTCTAAGTATCTAACTATCCTTCTATGAAACTATTTACCTAATTAAGTATCTATCTATGTAACTATCTATCTAGCTATCTATCTAGATATCTTGCTAATTAACTGTCTAACTCTCTATCCAATTATCTCTCAATGTAAATATCTATCTATCTTTCTATGTATGTAAATATCTACCTATCTATTTAACTATTCTGGTATGTAATTGGTTATCTATGTAACTATCTACCTATCTATCGTTCTACCTATCTATCTAAGTTTCTGTCTAATTATATATCTAACTCTCAATGACTGTCTGTATGTATGTATGTATATATGTATGTATGTATATATGTATGTATCTATCTATTTTTGTAACTACCTATCTAATTATCTATCTCTCTAACAATCTATCTTTGTATCTATCATCTATCTATCTATCTATCTTCCTATCTGAATAACCATTTATCTATCTAGCTATCTCTATCTCTCTATCTATTTCTCTATCTATCTATCAATCTATCTATCTATCTAAATATTTATCTATGTCTCAATCTAACTAATTATCTATCTCGATCCATCCACACAACCATCCCTCCACCCATACATACATCGATGAATCCACCCATCCATCCTTCTGTCCATCCATCTGTCCATCCATCTACCCACCCATCCATCCAACCATCCACCCATCGAATCATCCAATCATCCTTTCGTCTGTCCACCCATTCATCCACCCTTCCAATCATCCATCCAGCTACCCACCCACACATCCATCCATCCTCATACCTGCTCACCCACCCACCTACTGAACTGCATACAATCCAACAAACCCACCTCCCTACCTCTCTACCTACATTCCATTCTACCACCAAAACTACCTACTTACCTACCTTCCTATATATTTATCCATTCATCCACCCATCCACCCATCCTCAAATCCATTCATCCATTCATCCATCTGTCCATCCACCAATCCATCCATCCATCCTCCCTTTCATTCAAATATCCATTCACCAACCCATCCATACATCTAACCGTGCATCTATCTAGCCATCCATCTGTCCACTTAACAAAACATCCCTCCAATGACCCGTCCAAGCATGCATGCATGCATGTGCATGCATGCATCCATCCACAAATCCATCCATCCATCCTATCAATGAACCATTCATCTCATCTACCTATCCACCCATCCATTCATCCATCCATTCACACACCTACATATCCACCCTCCCAATGGTCTACCTACACATCCATCCACCCAGCCATCCACCTATGCATCCAACCATCCACCTTTCCATGTTGGAAAGTGAACTCTAATCCTCACACATCACCCAGCCACAGAATCAATGCCCAGTGCATCCACCATAAAATCAGATTCCTGGATCCGGATGGCAGATGGGATCAATGAACTGGAAATAACACTTCATTGTGTGTGTGATGTGACAGGTCATACACACATCAATGCCAACAGGCCCAACTTCCCCTTGGCCAGCCCGCCATGACTCCGTTATAGACTCAGCCCTCAAGCCCACCTTCCTGCCGGGCTTCCTGCCCAACAGCACCAGGGAAACCCGATACTCAGTGGGATGAAGCTCACCTCAAACCTGACTGGCAGGTTGTCATATGCGCTGGTGGCCATGCACAGCAGAAGGAAGAGGAGGAGGAGAAACCCAAACCTCATCCCCTGTGTCCCAACTTCCTTTTTCCGGTTGGCAAGGCTGGGCTGGAGGCCAATGGCGTCGGAATCCGGAAGAAGATAGGAATCCAGGCCAGGTGAGGTGCTCAGCGCCCAGTTCTACTTATTATTTGTATTTCCTTATTGCACTGGATATGTTTTATTTTATTTATTTTTCCACTTCATTGCCCAATGGTTTAATGAAGCTTAAAGGTCACAGCAGCAAGGCCTTGCAGAATTTTCCAGCTGAAGTGACAGGCCGGGAGCCACCTGGGCCTCAGCGTGGAGAATTCACTCCTTCATTTCCCCATGTCACGGCATTGATTTTTCTTTTGAAAAAATCCCCGTTTATTGTGGGTCAGGCGGGGAGAGAACCTCGTTGCATAGACGAGTTGTGCAGTGCAGTGATGGAAAATCATGATGGTCACTTCCTGGTGGTGTTTAGAGGTGGCTTGCAATCCAGTATGTTCTTCTGTGATGTAGGATATCAATACATTTAATATATCTCAAAAAGAGGGAAATATATCAATATCTATCTAAATACTTTTCTATCCTCTATTTAATTATCCATGCCCCCAGCCCCCCACCAATCCTCCTATCCATCCATCCATCCAGGCAGCCAGCCATCCATCCAAGCACCCATCTACCCACCTACCCACGCATTCAACCTTCCAACCATCCACCCACCCATCAATCCACACACCCACCCATCCATCCAACCATCTATGAACCTACCTGTCTTTCCATCCACCCACCCACCCACCTATCCCCCTACCCATAAACTCACCATCCACCCACCCTTTCATCCACCCATCCATCCATCCACCCACCCCTTCACCCACCCATCCATCCCCTCATTCACCCACCTATCCAACTATCTGTGTATCCACGGGGGCTTCTGTCCATTGTTCCAAGAATTTAACCATCTATGCAACCTATTATGCACCCATTCAACCACCTAGACACCCACGCTTCCAAATGCCCATCTCTCCATTGCTGGTCTCTCTCTGTGTCTCTGTCTGTCTATCCTATCTATCTAACCATCAATCTATCTATCTATCTATCTATCTATCTATCTATCTATCTATCTACCTTTCCATTTTTCTATCCATTTATCCATCCAACCACCCATTCAACCATCCATCATCCATCCACCAAATCATCTATCCCTCGCCCCCCAAGCATCTGCCTGTCTGTCCTTTCTTCTGACTACCATCCATCCGTCTGTCTGTCTCTCTATCTGAGTGTGTCTCTCTACCCATTTCTCCTTCAATCTGTCTATACATCTATTTGTCCATCCTTCCACCCACCCAACCAGCTATCCACCCATCCATCCATCTATTTGTCTAGCCAGCATCTGTCTATCTTTCTATCTATCTAACCACCTAACACCCTCTTTATCTATCCATAAAACTACCCATCTGTCTACACATCTGTCCATCAGTCTAGGTATCTATCTACCTCACAATCTTTCTATCCAAAAATCTATGTAACGATCTCTTATCTGTTTATACATATAACTATCTATGTATCTATGTAACTATATTTGTATGTATCTGTCCAACTATCTACCTATCTACCTACTTTGCTATCCATGTAACTTTCTAACTATGTAAATAACTAACTCTCAAAGTAACTATCTATGTAACTAATTATTTATCTATCTACCAATCTATCCATGAAGCTATCACTTTATCCATATACCTAACTGTATAACTACCTATCTTTCTAGGTATCTATCTGTCTGTTTATGTAACCATCTATCTAACTATGTATTTCCCTATCAATGTACCTATCTAACTATGTAACTATCTATCTCTCTTTCTCCATCTATATATGTAATTATCAAGCTAATTATCTATCTTTCTAAAAATCTATTTATCTATCAGTCAATCTAACTTTGTATATATATATATATATATATATATATATATATATATATCTAAATGACTATGTATCTAACTATCTAATTTCGTATTTACTAGGTATCAATCTCTATCTCTACCTATGTAACTATCTATATAACAATGTATCTATCTATCTATATAACTATCTACCTATGTATCTAGATACCGAACAAAATGCTATCTATCTATCTAACTCTCTAATTATATAGCTATGAAAATATCCATTTCTTTAACTATCTACCTATCTATGTAAAAGATTTGTATGTAAATATATATCTAACTATCAACCTACCTGCCTACCTATCTATATATCTAACTTTCTATCTAATTATGTATCTAACTAAATCTCAATGTATCTATGTATATATGTATGTATGTATGTATGTATTTATATATGGATGTATGTGTATATGTATGTGTGTATGTATGTAAGTATTTATGTAAGTATGTAGGTATGTATATATCTAGCTGTCTGTCTGTCTATCTATCTATCTAGCTATCTATGTGTCTAGCAATGTAACTATATATCTAAGTATGCATTGATCTGTCTATTTAACTGTCTAGCTATCTTGCTAACTGTCTGTCAGACAGTCTAACTCTCAATCTATCTAATTATCTATCTATGTAACTATGATTCTATTAATATATACATAACTGTCTACCCATGTATTTAAATATCTTTCTATGTAAATATCTATCTATTTATCTATGTAACTATCTAGCTACGTATCTATCCATCTAACTTTCTACCTATGTATCTAACTAAATCTCATTGTATTTATGTACCCATCTATGTATCTATGTTTCTATCTATGTATCTATCTATTTATCTAACTATCTACAAATCTATCTATGAATCTACCTATGTATTTGTATATATACCTATGTGTATAACTACCTATCCAAATATCTAAGTATATATCCTTCTGGATATCTATCTCTCTGTATATCTATGTAACTATCTATCTAATTATCTACCAATCAATATACCTATCTATCTATGTAACTACCTATCTAGCTATCTAGCTAACTCTCTATCTAACTATCTAACTCTCAATCCAATTATCTATCTATATAACTATCGAACTATCTATCTAATTCTGTAACTATCTACCTATATATGTAACTAACTTTGTATGTAACTATTTGTCTAACTATCTACATATGTGTCTTCCTACCTATGTATATACCTAACTTTCTATCTAACTATGTGTCTAACTCAATGTCATTGTATGTATGTATGTATGTATGTCTGTATCCATCAATCTAGAGATCCCTGTCAAAAATCCCAACTGCTGGAAGAATGTCATGCACACCAAACTCCACTGGGTGGCAGCAGAGATCTACAGAAAGCAGTCAATTCCCCTCTTGGCCACACGGTGGCAGCAGAGAGCGACAGAAAGAATTCAGTTCCTCTCTTGCCCACAAGGTGGCAGTAGAGATTGATGCTCCCATAATACCAGCCTCCAGGTAGGAAGGTAAGCCCAGGAAACCCTGCTGAAAAACACTGGGGAAGTGGTCCAGCGGTAGAGTGCTTGCCTTGCATGTAAGCAGCCGCAGGTTGAATTCCCGGGTCAGGAGAATCGTGGTTCTTCATTCTCTGTGTGATGGAGGACCAACATGGTAGCATTAGAATGCCATCATAGATACAGGAAGCAGGGAATGCTGGCATTTCCTTTCTTTTTGTTTTTATTGTCAGTCCTGGGTCTTAGACTCAGGGCCTGAGCACTGTCCCTGGCTTCTTCTGGCTTAAAGTTAGCATTGTATCACCTGAGCCACAGTGCCACTGCCTTCATTTTCTGTGTATGTCGGGATGGGGAATTGAACTCATGGCTTCATGCATGCAAGGCCAGCACTGTACCACTAGGCCACATTCCCAGCCTCTCCCAGTGGGATTTTCTGTGCTTAACTTCCTAGCTGGAGCTTGGAATTCTGGGAACAAAGATCTCTACTGCTACCCTGTGGCCGAGGGAGGAATTGTGTAAGATTAAAAGTGACTATCTGGCGCCTCCCAGTGGAATTTGGTGCTCGTGGCTGGATGTCATACACACATATTTCCACCGGGTGGCACCCAAGAGCCACCGATTGCAGCGCAATTCCTCCCTTGTCCACTGGGTGGCAGCAGAGATCTCTGTTCCCATTATCCCAACCTGCTGGCAGGATGTCATGGGCACCAAACTACACTAGGTGGAGCTAGAGTGCTACTGAAATATAGCGCAATTCTGCTCTTGTCCACAGGGCGGCAGTAGAGATCAACAGGAAGCAGTCAAACTCCACTGGGTGGCAGCAGAGAGCTGCAGAAAGCAGTTATTTCCCATATTGGCCACAGGGTGGCAGTAGCGATCTACAGAATCCCAACCTCTAGTCAGAAAGTTAAGCCCAGGAAACCCTGCTGAAAAGCACTGGGGAGGTGGCCTAGTGGATGAGCGCTCACCCTACATACACGCAGTCTGGGTTCGATTCCCAGGGCAGGAAAACCATGGTTCTTCATTCTCTTTGTGGTGGAGAACATACACAGTAACCTTGGCATGCCGCTCTAGAGGCTCACACCACCACGAGCACAGGAAGGGGGGATTGCTGGCATTTCGTTTCTTTTTGTTCTGATTGCCAGTCCTGGGGCTTGAACTCAGGGCCTGAGCGCTGTCCCTGGCTTCTTTTGGCTCAAGTCTAACACTCTGCCACTTGAGCCACAGCGCCACTCCCTTCTTTTTCTGTGTATGTCGGCCTAGGGAATCGAACCCAGGGCTTCATGCATGCGAGGCCAGCACTGTACCACTAGGCCACATTCCCAGCCTCTCCCAGTGGGATTTTCTGTGCTTCAATTCTTTGCTGGAGCTTGGGATTCTGGGAACAGAGATCTCTACTGCAATCTGTGGTCAAGGGAGGAATTGCATAAGTTTGAAAGTAACTCTCTGGCGCCACCCAGTGGAATTTGATGCTCATGGCATCCTGCCAGCCGATTGGAATTCTGGGAACAGGTATCTCTACTGCCACCCTGTGGTCAAGGGAGGAATTGTGGTGATTTGCATAGATCTCTAGCCCCACCTTGTGGATATTTATGGTATAACATCCTGCAACAAGTTTGGAATTCTGGGAAATGAGATCTCTACTGCCACCTTGTGGACATGAGGGAAATTTGCTGCTTTCAGTAGATCTCTGCTGCCACCCAGTGGAGAATACATACATAGCATCCAGGGACAAGCTAGTCATTCTGGGAAATGCTCTCTCTGCTGCCACCTTGTGGACAGGACAGGAAGTACTTCGTGGGGCCTGAAGGGGGCCTGCCATCCACCTTCATTATTAAAGCTTTCTGAGCAAAGCTAACGGTTGCCAACATGGAGATCCAATCATGCGCATCAAATTCCACTGGGTGGCGCACTTACCCGATTCTTCCCTCAGCCACAAGTTGGCAGTAGAGATCTCTGTTTCCAGAATTACAAGCACTAGCCAGGACGTTAAGCACAGAAAATCCCACTGGGAGAGGCAGGGAATGTGGCCTAGTGCTACAGTGCTGGCCTCGCATGCATGAAGATCTGGGTTCGATTCCCCAGCCCGACACACACAGAAATTGAAGCGAGTGCTGCTGTGGCTCAAGTGGTAGAGTGCTAGCCTTGAGCCAAAAGAAACCAGGGACAGTGCTCAGACCCTGAGTTCAATCCCCAGGACTGGAAAACAGAAAACAAAAAAGCAAGGAAATGCCAGCATTCCCCCTTCCTGTGCTCCTGGTGGTTTGAGCGTCTATGGCGTCATGCCAAGAGTACCATGTTGGTTCTCCACTACAAAAGGAATGAAGAAGCATGATTCCCCAGACCCAGGAATCGAACCCAGGGCTGCATGCATGCAAGGCGAGTGCTCTACCACTAGGCCACATCCCCAGTGCTCTTCAGCATTGTTTCTTGGGCTTAATATCCTGCCTTGTAGCAGAGATCTCTACTGCCACTGTGTGGCCACGAGGGGTATTGACTGCTTTCTTTAGCTCTCTGCTGCCACCCAGTGGAGTTTGGTGTTCATGACATCCTGCCAGCAGGTAGGAATCATGGAAACATAGATCTCTGTTGCCACCCAGTGGACAAGGGAGGAATTGCGCTGCTTTCCTTTGTCTCTGGTGCCATCCAGTGGAAGTCTGTGTGTATGACATCCTGCCTGAGGGATAATAATTCTGGGAACTGTGAGAGCTTTGGATCTCCAAGTTGTCAAGAATTAGTGTTGCTATGAAAGCGTTCATGATGAAGGTGGATGGCAGGCCCCCCTTCAGTCCCCAGGAAGTACTTCCTCTCCTTTCCACAGGGTACAGCAGAAACCGCATTTCTCTGCTACCAGGCAGGAAATTAGCCCAGGAAATTCTGCTGAAAAGCACTGGGGAGTAGGCCTAGCGGTAGAGCACTCGCCTCACATGCATTAAGCCCCGGGCTCAATTCCCGAGTCAGGAGAATCATGGTTCTTCATTTTCTGTGTGGGGAGAAACAACATCGTAGCTATGGCATGCTGCCCTAGAGGCTCAAACCACCAGGAGCACAGGAAGGGGGAATGCTGGCATTTCCTTACTTTTTTTTTCTGTTTTACGGTCCTTTGGCTTGAACTCAGGGCCTGAGCGCTCTACTGCCACCTTGTGGGCAAGAGTGAAATTTGCTGCTTTCAGTAGAACTCTGCTGCCACCCAGTGGAGAATAAGGACATAGCATCCTAAGACAAGCAAGGCATTCCAGGAAATGTACTCTCGGTTGCCACCTTGTGGACAGGAGAGGAAGTAGTCCCTGGGGACTGAAAGAGGGCCTGCCACCCACCTTCATTATTAAAGCTTTCTGAGCATAGCTAAGAGTTGCCTAGTATGGAGATGCAAACCTGTCACAGTTCTCAGAATTACCATCCCACTGGCCAGATGTAATGCACACAGAATTCCACTGGGTGGCACCAGAGACCCACTGAAGAGAGTGTATTTCCTCCTTGGTCCATTGGGTGACAGCAGAGATCTCTGTTTCCATTATCCCTACTTGCTGGCAGGATGTCATGCGCACCAAACTCCACTGGATGGCAGCAGAGAGCTACAGAAAGAAGTCAATTCCCCTCTTGGCCACAGGGTGGCAGTAGAGATCTCTGCTACCAGGCAGGAAATTAAGCCCAGGAAACCATGCTGAAAAGCACTGGGGAGGTGGTCTAGTGGTCATCCCATCTGGCCATTCACCTAACTATCCATCCATCTGTCCATCTGTCTGTATGTCTATCTCTCTCTGTTTATCCATCTATACATCGATCAGTCTATTTGTCTACCCCTTCAACTATCCATCCATGCATCCATCCACCCATCTATTCATCACTTTATCTGTCTATCTATCTATCTATCTATCTATCTATCTATCTATCTATCTGTCTGTCTGTCTGTCTATCTATCTATCTATCTATCTATCTATCTATCTATCTATCTATCTATCTATCTATCTATCTATCTATCTATGTTTGTGACTATTTGTCTATCTCTCTATCAGTCTATCCCTCTATCTACCCATCCATCCATCCATTTGTCCATCAATGTTTACACACATAGATACATCCATCCACCCACCTTCTTATCCAACCATCCATCAATCTAACGATCCAACCACACATCCACGAATCCATCTATCCAGCCATGTGTCCATCCATCTGTCCGTCCATCTACCCACCAATTCATCCATCCACCCATCCACCCACACACCCACCCACCCATCCATCCACACAGTCATCCACCTACCCATCTATCCATCAGCCAACCATCCATTGTTCCAACAATCTAACTGTCTATCCATCCAACTATGCACCCATCCATCCACCAATGCACCCACCCTTCCGCCTGCCCATCTCTACAGTGTCGGTCTTTCTGTCTCTCTGTCTGTCTATCTATCTATCTATCTATCCATCCATTTACCTGTCTATCCAACAATACACCCATTTATCATCTATCCACCAACACATTTATCCATCCACCCACCAAAGTACCTGCCTCTCCGTCCGTCCTTTCGTCCTCCAACTGTCCGTCTGCCTGTCTATCTGGGTGTTTGTGTGTCTGTGTATCCATCTCTCCCTCTATATCTCTGTACATCAATCTGTCCATCCTTCCACCTATCCACCCAGCTATCCACCCACCTGTCCATCTATCAATCTATGTATTTGTCTAGCTAGCTGTCTATCCTGCTATCTATCCATCCATCCCTCCATGCATCTGTCCATCCATCTTTACATACATATATACATCCATTCTCCCACCCACTTATCCAACCATCTTTCCATCTATCGGCCCAGCCACACATCCTTCCCTCCACTCCTCCATGCATTTCTCCATCCATCTGTCCATCCATCTACCTATGTATCCATCCATCCACTCATCCTTCCATCAATTTACCCATCCATCCTCCCTTCCAACCAATCAATCTTCTACCCACCCACACATCCGTCAATCCTCCTACCTGCACACCCAACCACCAACCCAATCAACCACGTGCCCTATATCCCACCTACCTCCCTATCTACCTACGTTCCTTTCTACTATAATAACTACCTACTTATGTACCTTCCTATGTATCTATCCATCCATCCATCCATCCATCCATCCATCCATCCGTCCAAACACTGATCCACCCATCCATTCATCAATCCACCCACTCATGCATCCACCTACCCATCTACCCACCGACAAATCCAACCACCCAACAACCTATCAATCCATCCAGCCAACCAGCCACCCACCCATCCAAACATCCATCCACCTATCCACCCATCCACCCACACATCCATCCACCCACTCATCCACACATCCACCCATCCACCCATCCACGCATCCATCCTTCCATAATTCCACCCATCAATTCCACCTACCCATACATACATACATACATCCACCCATCCACACATCATCCCAAACACACATCCACCAATCCATCCACCCATGTGTATGTCCAATGACCCACCCATTCAACCACTTATCCAAACACCCACCCACTGATCCACCCAACCTTCCATCCACCCATCAACCCACCCAACCATTCACCCAACCACCCACCGATCCATCCATCCATCCATCCACCCATCCATCCATCCACCCATCCATCCACCAATCCACCCATGGATCAGGTTGTAAAGTGAACTCCATCCTCACACATCACCCTGCCCTGGAATCAATGCCCAGCGCATCCACCACAAAAAGAGTTTTCTGGAACCGGATGGCAGATGTGATCAATGAATTGGAAATCAAGCTTCATTGCGTGTGTGATGTGACAGGACATACACACATCAATGCCAGCAGGCCCAACTTCCTTTTAGACAACCCGCCATGACTCCTTCATAGATTCACCCCTCAAGCCTACCTTCCTGTCGGGCACCCCCACAGACTAGCGAACCCAGGAACTCAGTGGGATGAAGCTCACCTCAAACCAGACGGGCAGGTAATATTCTGGGCTGGTGGACTCGAACATCAGAAGTAGTAGGAGGAGGAGAACCCCCATCCTCTGCCCCTGCACCCCAACTTCTCAACGCTGTGGCAGCTGCTCCTGCTTTCCTCTCCTGGAGCTGAGCGCGCACAGGCCAGTGCCATGTCCACACCATTTATTAAAAAAACAAAAACCCCTGGGGCTACGCCAGAAAAAAATAAGAAATCCTTCCTTTTCCTGGTTGGCGAGGCCGGGCTGGGGGCCGATGGTGTCGGAATCTGGAGGAAAACAGGAATCCAGGCTGGGTGAGCTGCTCAGCACCCAGTTCTACTTATTTTTTTTTCTTATTCCACTGGGGATATTTCATTTTATTTATTTTTTCACTTGGTTGCCCAATCGGGTAGTGAAGCGTAAGGGGCACAGCAGCAAGGCCTTCCAGAATTTTCCAGCTGAAGTGACAGGCCGGGAGCCTCCAGAGTTCAGCTTGGAGAATTCATTCCTTCATTTCCCTACGTCATGGCACTGAGTTTTCTTGAAAAAAATCCCCTTTTTTGTGTGTCAGGTGGGGAGAGAACCTTGTTGCGTAGCTGGGTGGTGCAGTGGAGTGGTGGAAAATCATGTTGGTCACTTCCTGGGGGTGTTGAGAGGTGGCTTGCATTCCAGAAGGTTCTCCTGTGGTGTAGGATATCAATAGATTTAATATCTCAAAATAGAGGGAGTTACATCAATATCAATCTATCTAGTTGTCTATCATCTATTTACCTATCCAACAACCCACCCATCCACACATCCATCCCTCAAACATGCAACCATCCACCCATTCACCCATCCACCCATGCATCTATCCACCCACCCACCCACCCACCCATCCACCTTTCCATCTATCCATTGGACCATCTGTTCATTGATCCATCAATCTAATCATCTATACATCCAACTATGCACCCATCCCACCATCTACCCATTCATGCACCCATCCACAATCCATCCATCTTCCCAACCCCCCCCACCAATCCATCTATCCATCCGTCTATCCTTCCAATGAACCATCCATTAATCCACCAATCCACCCATCTATCCATCCCTTCATCCATCCACCCTCCCTTCCACCCATCCATCCACCCACCCAAACATCCATTCATCCACCCCTCCATCCATCCACCCACCTACCCATTCATCCACCCATCCACCCATCCATTCATCTTCCTACCCACCCATCACCCAATCCATCCATTTATTCATATATCCTTCCAATGAACCATCCACTCATCCACCTATTCACACATCCACTCCTCCATCTATCCATCCACCCACCTACACATCCACCCATCCATCAGGTTGTAAAGTGAACTCCCATCCTCACATATCACCTGGCCCTGGAATCCATGCGCAGTGCATCCACCGTAAAATCAGATTCCTGGAACCGGATGGCAGATGCGATCAATGAACTGGAAATCACACTTCATTGCATGTGTGATGTGACAGGACATACACACATCAATGCCAGCAGGCCCAGCTTCCTCTTGGCCAGCCTGCCAGGACTCCTTCTCCGCAAGGCCCTGCCCACAGCTTGGGAGATAAAACTTGGGGCGCCATCGCAGACTTCACCTCCCCAGGGAAAGAGAAGCCATGGGGAGAATGCAGGTTCTTACGCTGGGACTGGTGCTCATGATCAGCTGGGCAGGCTGGGCATTATCCGCCACCGTGGGGGCCAGTAAAGCGCCCTACCCCAATTCACACACTGAGAAGGTACCACGCTGGACGGGACTTGGAGTTCTGGGGGTGGGGGGTGGTGTGGTGGACAGTTGGTGTGTTCAGGTGTGCGAATATGTGTGTATTTTGTCTTCACCCCACAGGTGGTTGGCGCCTGGTACACCATCTACATGGCCAGCAATGACCTGCAAATCCTGGAATGGTTTGGCTTCATGCGATTCGTCCATCCTCGGATTGCGTGCATGGGTCGCTGCCAGTACCTCATGTTCTGGTTCAGCCTCAGGTAACGCCATTCCTCAGTGAGCTCCTGCTGCTCAGATGGTGCCACCTGGGCGGAATTCCCCTCTTGTTAGAACTAAGACACACACATCACTTGGTGGTGGGACTTCCTTTCCCCTAGGAAGACAAGAGTACACATCTCCTGGGGGCAGGACTTCCCTTCCTGTAGGAATTTAGGTATGTCCATCACCCGGGGACAGGACTTC
>NW_025961162.1:0-41844 GCF_023159225.1 Perognathus longimembris pacificus | reverse complement strand
ACTTACGAAGGGGGTAGGCAGCTGTCTATCAGGGCTGAGAATAAAAACATCGGCAGCTTGTTAAAGTAATTACACAGGGGAAAGGATAATGTACTGGGAACTCCTCAGAGGAATCTGATTTGTGGTGAGGGGAGAGAGATAAAAGCTCATTTAGGAACGACATGTACATGCTGCGTAGCTAGCTGTTTATCAGTAAATATCTCCACTGAGATGAAGAAAAGCAGTAGCTTAATCAATTCAGTACTTCCTGGTATGGTTACTGTACTGGTAACTCCCCAAAAGAATCTGGATTGTGTTGAGTGAACAGAGAAAAAATCTCATTTAGGACCTGCACTTACGAAGGGGGTAGGCAGCTGTATATCAGGGAGTAAATCTTCGGAGAATAAAAACAGCTGGAGCTTGTTAAGGTAATTACACAGGGGAAAGGATAATGTACTGGGAACTCCTCAGAAGAATCTGATTTTTGGTGAGTGGAGAGAGATAAAAGCTCATTTAGGAACGACATGAACATGCTGCGTACGTAGCTGTTTATCAGTAAATATCTACACTGAGATTAAGAAAAGCAGTAGCTTAATAAATTAAGTACTTCTTGGTATGGTTACTGTACTGGTAGCTCCCCAAAAGAATCTGGATTGTGCTGAGGGAACAGAGAAAAAAGCTCATTTAGGACCTGCACCTACGAAGGGGGTAGGCAGCAGTATATCAGGGAGTAAACCTTCTGAGAATAAAAACAGCTGGAGCTTGTTAAGGTAATTACACAGGGGAAAGGATAATGTACTGGGAACTCCTCAGAAGAATCTGATTTGTGGTGAGGGGAGAGAGATAAATGCTCATTTAGGAACGACATGAACATGCTGCGTAGGAAGCTGTTTATCAGTAAATATCTCCACTGAGATTAAGAAAAGCAGTAGCTTAATAAATTAAGTACTTCCTGGTATGGTTACTGTACTGGTAACTCCCCCAAAAGAATCTGGATTGTGATGATGGAACATAGAAAAAAGCTCATTTAGGACCTGCACTTACCAAGGGGGTAGGCAGCAGTATATCAGGGAGTAAACCTTATGAGAATCAAAACAGGTGGAGCTTGTTAAGGTAATTACACAGGGGAAAGTATAATGTACTGGGAACAACTCAGAAGAATCTGATTTGTGGTGAGGGGAGAGAGATAAAAGCTCATTTAGGAACGACATGATCATGCTGCGTAGGTAGCTGTTTATCAGTAAAGATCTCCACTGAGATTAAGAAAAGCAGTAGCTAAATACATTAAGTACTTCCTGGTATGGATACTGTACTGGTAACTCCCCAAAAGAATCTGGATTGTGGTGAGGGAACAGAGAAAAAAGCTCATTTAGGAACGACATGAACATGCTGCGTAGGTAGCTGTTTATCAGTAAATATCTCCACTGAGATTAAGAAAAGCAGTAGCTTAATAAATTAAGTACTTCCTGGTATGGTTACTGTACTGGTAACTCCCCAAAAGAATCTGGATTGTGGTGAGGGAACAGAGAGAAAACCTCATTTAGGACCTGCACTTACGAAGGGGGTAGGCAGCTGTATATCAGGGAGTAAACCTTCTGAGAATAAAAACAGCTGGACCTTGTTAAGGTAATTACACAGGGGAAAGGATAATGTACTGGGAACTCCTCAGAAGAATCTGATTTGTGGTGAGGGGAGAGAGATAAAAGCTCATTTAGGAACGACATGAACATGCTGCGTACGTAGCTGTTTATCAGTGAATAAATCCACTGAGATTAAGAAAAGCAGTAGCTTAATAAATTAAGTACTTCCTGGTATGGTTACTGTACTGGTAACTCCCGAAAAGAATCTGGATTGTGGTGAGGGAACAGAGAAAAAGCTCATTTAGGACATGCACTTACGAAGGGGGTAGGCAGCTGTATATCAGGGAGTAAACCTTCCGAGAATAAAAACATCTGGAGCTTGTTAAGGTAATTACACAGGGATAGGATAATGTACTGGAAACTCCTCAGAAGAATCTGATTTGTGGTGAGGGGAGAGAGATAAAAGCTCATTTATGAACGACATGAACATGCTGCGTAGGTAGCTGTTTATCAGTAAATATCTCCACTGAGAATAAGAAAAGCAGTAGCTTATAAAATTAAGTAATCCATGGTATGGTTTCTGTACTGGTAACTTCCAAAAAGAATCTGGATTGTGGTGAGGGAACAGAGAAAAAAGCTCATTTAGGACCTGCACTTACGAAGGGGGTAGGCAGCTATATATCAGGGAGTACACCTTCTGAGAATAAAAACAGCTGGAGCTTGTAAAAGTAATTACACAGTGGAAAGTACAATGTACTGGGAACTCCTCAGAAGAACCTGAGTTTTGGTGAGGGGAGAGAGATAAAAGCTCATTTAGGAACGACATGAACATGCTGCCTAGGTAGGTTTTTATCAGTATATATCTCCACTGAGATTAAGAAAAGCAGTAGCTTAATAAATTAAGAACTTCCTGGTATGGTTACTGTACTGGGAACTCCCCAAAAGAATCTGGATTGTGGTTAGGGAACAGAGAAAAAAGCTCATTTAGGACCTGCACTTACGAAGGGGGTAGGCAGCAGTATATCAGGGAGTAAACCTTCTGAGAATAAAAACATGTGGAGCTTGTTAAGGTAATTACACAGGGGAAAGGATAATGTACTGGGAACAACTCAGAAGAATCTGATTTGTGGTGAGGGGAGAGAGATAAAAGCTCATTTAGGAACGACATGATCATGCTGCGTAGGTAGCTGTTTATCAGTAAATATCTCCACTGAGATTAAGAAAAGCAGTAGCTTAATAAATTAAGTACTTCCTGGTATGGTTACTGTACTGGTAACTCCACAAAAGAATCTGGATTGTGGTGAGGGAACAGAGAAAAAAGCTCATTTAGGACCTGCAGTTACGAAGGGGGTAGGCAGCTGTATATCAGGGAGTAAACCTCTTGAGAATAAAAACAGCTGGAGCTTGTTAAGGTAATTACACACGGGAAAGGATAATGTACTGGGAACTCCTCAGAAGAATCTGATTTGTGGTGAGGCAGAGAGATAAAAGCTCATTTAGGAACGACATAAACATGCTGCATACGTTGCTGTTTATCAGTAAGTATGTCCACTGAGATTAAGAAAAGCAGTAGCTAAATACATTAAGTACTTCCTGGTATGGATACTGTACTGGTAACTCCCCAAAAGTATCTGGATTGTGGTGAGGGAACAGAGAAAAAAGCTTATTTATGAACGACATGAACATGCTGCGTAGTTAGCTGTTTATCAGTAAATATCTCCACTGAGATTAAGAAAAGCAGTAGCTTAATAAATTAAGTACTTCCTGGTATGGTTCCTGTACTGGTAACTCCCCAAAAGAATCTGGATTGTGGTGAGGGAACAGAGAAAAAACCTCATTTAGGACCTGCACTTACGAAGGGGGTAGGCAGCTTTATATCAGGGAGTAAACCTTCTGAGAATAAAAACAGATGGAGCTTGTTAAGGTAATTACACAGTGGAAAGGATAATGTAATGGGAACTCCTCAGAAGAATCTGATTTGTGGTGAGGGGAGAGAGATAAAAGCTCATTTAGGAACGACATGAACATGCTGCATACGTAGCTGTTTATCAGTAAATATCTCCACTGAGATTAAGAAAAGCAGTAGCTTAATAAATTAAATACTTCCTGGTATGGTTACTGTACTGGTAACTCCCCAAAAGAATCTGTATTTTGGTGAGGGAACAGAGAAAAAAGCTCAGTTAGGACCTGCACTTACGAAGGGGGTAGGCAGCTGTATATCACGGAGTAAACCTTCTGAGAATAAAAACAGCTGGAGCTTGTTAAGGTAATTACACAGGGGAAAGGATAATGTACTGGGAACTCCTCAGAAGAATCTGATTTGTGGTGAGGGGAGAGAGATAAAAGCTCATTTAGGAACGACATGAACATGCTGCGTAGGTAGCTGTTTATCAGTAAATATCTCCACTGAGATTAAGAAAAGCAGTAGCTGAAAAAACTAAGTACTTCCTGGTATGGTTAATGTACTGGTAACTCCCCAAAAGAATGTGGATTGTGGTGAGGGAACAGAGAAAAAAGCTCATTTAGGACCTGCACTTACGAAGGGGGTAGGCAGCTGTATATCAGGGAGTGAACCTTCTGAGAATAAAAACAGCTGGAGCTCGTTAAGGTAATTACACAGGGGAAAGGATAATGTACTGGGAACTCCTCAGAAGAATCTGATTTGTGGTGAGGGAAGAGAGATAAAAGCTCATTTAGGAACGACATGAACATGCTGCGTAGGTAGCTGTTTATCAGTACATATCTCCACTGAGATTAAGAAAAGCAGTAGCTTAATAAATTAAGTACTTCCTGGTATGGTTACTGTACTGGTAACTCCCCAAAAGAATCTGGATTGTGGTGAGGGAACAGAGAAAAAAGTTCATTAGGACCTCCACTTACGAAGGGGGTAGGCAGCTGTATATCAGGGAGTAAACCTTCTGAGTATAAAACCAGCTGGAGCTTGTTAAGGTAATTACACAGGGGAAAGGATAATGTAATGGAAACTCCTCAGAAGAATCTGATTTGTGGGGAGGGGAGAGAGAAAAAAGCTCATTTAGGAACGACATGACCATGCTGCTTAGGTAGCTGTTTATCAGTAAATATCTCCACTGAGATTAAGAAAAGCAGTAGCTGAATAAACTAAGTACTTCCTAGTATGGGTACTGTACTGGTAACCCCCAAAAGAATCTGAATTGTGGTGAGGGAACAGAGAAAAAGGCTCATTTAGGGCCTGCACTTACGTAGGGGGTAGGCAGCTGTATATCAGGGAGTAAACCTTCTGAGAATAAAAACAGCTGGAGCTTGTTAAGGTAATTACACAGGGGAAAGGATAATGTACTGGGAACTCCTCAGAAGAATCTGATTTGTGGTGAGGGGGAGAGAGATAAAAGCTCATTTAGGAACGACATGAAGATGCTGCTTAGGTAGCTGTTTATCAGTAAATATCTCCACTGAGATTAAGAAAAGCAGTAGCTTAATAAATTAAGTACTTCCTGGTATGGTTACTGTACTGGTAACTCCCCAAAAGAATCTGGATTGTGGTGAGGGAACAGAGAAAAAATCTCATTTAGGACCTGCATTTACGAAGGGGGTAGGCAGCTGTATATCAGGGAGTAAACCTTCTGAGAATAAAAAATGCTAGAGCTCGTTAAGGTAATTACACAGGGGAAAGGATAATGTACTGGGAACTCCTCAGAAGAATCTGATTTGTGGTGAGGGGAGAGAGATAAAAGCTCATTTAGGAACGACATGAACATGCTGCGTAGGTAGCTGTTTATCAGTAAATATCTCCACTGAGATTAAGAAAAGCAGTAGCTTAATAAAGTACTTCCTGGTATGGTTACTGTACTGGTAACTCCCCAAAAGAATCTGGATTTTGGGAGGGAACCGAGAAAAAAGCTCATTTAGGACCTGCACTTACGTTGGGGTAGGCAGCTATATCAGGGAGTAAACCTTCTGCGAATAAAAACAGCTGGAGCTTGTTAAGGTAATTACACAGGGGAAAGGATAATGTACTTGGAACTCCTCAGAAGAATCTGATTTGTGGTGAGGGGAGAGAGATAAAAGCTCATTCAGGAACGACATGAACATGCTGGGTAGGTAGATGTTTATCAGTAAATATCTCCACTGAGATTAAGAAAAGCAGTAGCTTAATAAATTAAGTAATTCCTGGTATGGTTACTGTACTGGTAACTCCCCAAAAGAATCTGGATTGTGGTGAGGGAACAGAGAAAAAAGCTTATTTAGGACCTGCACTTACGAAGGGGGTAGGCAGCTGTATATCAGGGAGTAAACCTTCTGAGAATAAAACCAGCTGGAGCTTGTTAAGGTAATTACACAGGGGAAAGGATAATGTACTGGGAACTCCTCAGAAGAATCTGATTTGTGGTGAGGGGAGAGAGATAAAAGCTCATTTAAGAACGACATGTACATGCTGCGTAGGTAGCTGTTTATCAGTAAATATCTCCACTGAGATTAAGAAAAGCAGTAGCTTAATAAATTAAGTACTTCCTGGTATGGTTACTCTACTGGTAACTCCCCAAAAGAATCTGGATTGTGGAGAGGGAACAGAGAAAAAAGCTGATTTAGGACTTGCACTTACGAAGGGGGTAGGCAGCTGTATATCAGGGAGTAAACCTTCTGAGAATAAAAACAGCGGGAGCTTGTTAAGGTAATTACACAGGGGAAAGGATAATGTACTGGGAACTCCTCAGAAGAATCTGATTTGTGGTGAGGGGAGAGAGATAAAAGCTCATTTAGGAACGAAATGGACATGCTGCGTAGGTAGCTGTTTATCAGTAAATATCTCCACTGAGATTAAGAAAATCAGTAGCTTAATAAATTAAGTACTTCCTGGTATGGTTACTCTACTGGTAACTCCCCAAAAGAATCTGGATTGTCTTGAATAAACCTTCGGAGAATAAAAACAGCTGGAGCTTGTTAAGGTAATTACACAGGGGAAAGGATAATGTACTGGGAACTCCTCAGAAGAATCTGATTTGTGGTGAGGGGAGTGAGATAAAAGCTCATTCAGGAACGACATGAACATGCTGCGTAGGTAGATGTTTATCAGTAAATATCTCCACTGAGATTAAGAAAAGCAGTAGCTTAATAAATTAAGTAATTCCTGGTATGGTTACTGTACTGGTAACTCCCCAAAAGAATCTGGATTGTGGTGAGGGAACAGAGAAAAAAGCTTATTTAGGACCTGCACTTACGAAGGGGGTAGGCAGCTGTATATCAGGGAGTAAACCTTCTGAGAATAAAACCAGCTGGAGCTTGTTAAGGTAATTACACAGGGGAAAGGATAATGTACTGGGAACTCCTCAGAAGAATCTGATTTGTGGTGAGGGGAGAGAGATAAAAGCTCATTTAAGAACGACATGTACATGCTGCGTAGGTAGCTGTTTATCAGTAAATATCTCCACTGAGATTAAGAAAAGCAGTAGCTTAATAAATTAAGTACTTCCTGGTATGGTTACTCTACTGGTAACTCCCCAAAAGAATCTGGATTGTGGAGAGGGAACAGAGAAAAAAGCTGATTTAGGACTTGCACTTACGAAGGGGGTAGGCAGCTGTATATCAGGGAGTAAACCTTCTGAGAATAAAAACAGCGGGAGCTTGTTAAGGTAGTTACACAGGGGAAAGGATAATGTACTGGGAACTCCTCAGAAGAATCTGATTTGCGGTGAGGGGAGAGAGATAAAAGCTCATTTAGGAACGAAATGGACATGCTGCGTAGGTAGCTGTTTATCAGTAAATATCTCGACTGAGATTAAGAAAATCAGTTGCTTAATAAATTAAGTACTTCCTGGTATGGTTACTCTACTGGTAACTCCCCAAAAGAATCTGGATTGTCTTGAGTAAACCTTCGGAGAATAAAAACAGCTGGAGCTTTTTAAGGTAATTACACAGGGGAAAGGATAATGTACTGGGAACTCCTAAGAAGAATCTGATTTGTGGTGAGGGGAGAGAGATAAAAGCTCATTTAGGAACGACTTGAAGATGCTGCGTAGGTAGCTGTTTATCAGTAAATATCTCCACTGAGATTAAGAAAAGCAGTAGCTTAATAAATTAAGTACTTCCTTGTATGGTTACTGTACTGGTAACTCCCCAAAAGAATCTGGATTGTGGTGAGGGAACAGAGAAAAAAGCTCATTTAGGACCTGCACTTACGAAGGGGGTAGGCAGCTGTATATCAGGGAGTAAACCTTCTGAGAATAAAAACAGCTGGCGCTTGTTAAGGTAATTACACAGGGGAAAGGATAATGTACTGGGAACTCCTAAGAAGAATCTGATTTGTGGTGAGGGGAGAGAGATAAAGCTCATTTACGAAAGACATGGACATGCTGCGTAGGTAGCTGTTTATGAGTAAATATCTCCACTGAGATTAAGAAAAGCAGTAGCTTAATAAATTAAGTACTTCCTGGTATGGTTACTGTACTGGTAACTCCCCAAAAGAATCTGGATTGTGGTGATGGAACATAGAAAAAAGCTCATTTAGGACCTGCACTTACCAAGGGGGTAGGCAGCTGTATATCAGGGAGTAAAACTCCTGAGAATAAAAACAGCTGGAGCTTGTTAAGGTAATTACACAGGGGAAATGATAATGTACTGGGAACTCCTCAGAAGAATCTGATTTGTGGTGAGGGGAGAGAGATAAAAGCTCATTTAGGAACGACATGAACATGCTGCGTAGGTAGCTGTTTATCAGTAAATATTTCCACTGAGATTAAGAAAAGCAGTAGCTTAATAAATTAAGTACTTCCTGGTATGGTTACTGTACTGGTAACTCCCCAAAAGAATCTGGATTGTGGTGAGGGAACAGAGAAAAAAGCTCATTTAGGACCTGCACTTACGAAGGGGGTAGGCATCTGTATATCAGGGAGTATCGCTTCTGAGAATAAAAACTGCTGGAGCTTGTTAAGGTAATTACACAGGGGAAAGGATAATGTACTTGGAACTCTTCAGAAGAACCTGATTTGTGGTGAGGGGAGAGAGATAAAAGCTCATTTATGAACGACATGAACATGCTGCATACGTAGCTGTTTGTCAGTAAATATCTCCACTGAGATTAAGAAAAGCAGTAGCTTAATAAATTAAGTACTTCCTGGTATGGTTATTGTACTGGTAACTCCCCAAAAGAATCTGGATTGTGGTGAGGGAACAGAGAAATATGCTCATTTAGGACCTGCACTTACGAAGGTGGTAGGCAGCTGCATATCAGGGAGTAAACCTTCTGAGAATAAAAACAGCTGGAGCTTGTTAAGGTAATTACACAGGGGAAAGGATGATGTAAGGAGAACTCCTCAGAAGAATCTGATTTGTGGTGAGGGGAGAGAGATTAAAGCTCATTTAGGAACGACATGAACATGCTGCGTAGGTAGCTGTTTATCAGTAAATATCTCCAATGAGATTAAGAAAAGAAGTAGCTTAATAAATTAAGTACTTCCTGGTATGGTTACTGTACTGGTAACTCCCGAAAAGAATCTGGATTGTGGTGAGGGAACAGGGAAAAAAGCTCATTTAGGACCTGCCCTTACGCAGGGGGTAGGCAGTTGTATATCAGGGAGTAAACCTTCTGAGAATAAAAACAGCTGGAGCTTGTTAAGGTAATTACACAGGGGAAAGGATAATGTACTGGGAACTCCTCAGAAGAATCTGATTTGTGGTGAGGGGAGAGAGATAATAGCTCATTTAGGAACGACATGAACATGCTGCGTACGTAGCTGTTTATCAGTAAATATCTCCACTGAGATTAAGAAAAGCAGTAGTTTAATAAATTAAGTACTTCCTGGTATGGTTACTGTAATGGTAACTCCCCAAAAGAATCTAGATTGTGGTGAGGGAACAGAGAAAAAAGCTCATTTAGGACCTGCACTTACGAAGGGGTAGGCCGCAGTATATCAGGGAGTAAACCTTCTGAGAATAAAAACAGCTGGAGTTTGTTAAGGTAATTACACAGGGGAAAGGATAATGTACTGGGAACTCCTCAGAAGAATCTGATTTGTGGTGAGGGGAGAGAGATAAAAGCTCATTTAGAAACGACATGAACCTTCAGCATAGGTAGCTGTTTATCAGTAAATATCACCACTGAGATTAAGAAAAGCAGGAGCATAATAAATTAAGTACTTCCTGTTATGGTTACTGTACTGGTAACTCCCCAAAAGAATATTGATTGTGGTGAGGGAACAGGGAAAAAAGCTCATTTATGACCTGCACTTACAAAGGGGGTAGGAAGCTGTATATCAGGGAGTAAACCTTCTGAGAATAAAAACAGCTGGAGCATGTTAAGGTAATTACACAGGGGAAAGGATCATGTACGTGGAACTCCTCAGAAGAATCTGATTTGTGGTGAGGGGAGAGAGATAAAAGCTCATTTAGGAACGACATGAACATGCTGCGTAGGTAGCTATTTATCAGTAAATATCTCCACTGAGTTTAAGAAAAGCAGTAGCTTAATAAATTAAGTACTTCCTGGTATGGTTATTGTACTGGTAACTCCCCAAAAGAATCTGGATTGTGGTGAGGGAACAGAGAAAAAAGCTCATTTAGGACCTGCACTTACAAAGGGGGTAGGAAGCTGTATATCAGGGAGTAAACCTTCTGAGAATAAAAACAGCTGGAGCATGTTAAGGTAATTACACAGGGGAAAGGATAATGTACTGGGAACTCCTCAGAAGAATCTGATTTGTGGTGAGGGGAGAGAGATGAAAGCTCATTTAGGAACGACATGAACATGCTGCGTAGGTAGCTGTTTATCAGTAAATATCTCCACTGAGATTAAGAAAAGCAGTAGCTTAATAAATTAAGTATTTCCTGGTATGGTTACTGTACTGGTAACTCCCCAAAAGAATATTGATTGTGGTGAGGGAACAGGGAAAGAAGCTCATTTAGGACCTGCACTTACAAAGGGGGTAGGAAGCTGTATATCAGGGAGTAAACCTTCTGAGAATAAAAACAGCTGGAGCATGTTAAGGTAATTACACAGGGGAAAGGAACATGTACGTGGAACACCTCAGAAGAATCTGATTTGTGGTGAGGGGAGAGAGATAAAAGCTCATTTAGGAACGACATGAACATGCTGCGTAGGTAGCTGTTTATCAGTAAATATCTCCACTGAGATTAAGAAAAGCAGTAGCTTAATAAATTAAGTACTTCCTGGTATGGTTATTGTACTGGTAACTCCCCAAAAGAATCTGGATTGTGGTGAGGGAACAGAGAAAAAAGCTCATTTAGGACCTGCACTTACAAAGGGGGTAGGCAGCTGTATATCAGGGAGTAAACCTTCTGAGAATAAAAACAGCTGGAGCATGTTAAGGTAATTACACAGGGGAAAGGATAATGTACTGGGAACTCCTCAGAAGAATCTGATTTGTGGTGAGGGGAGAGAGATAAAAGCTCATTTAGGAACGAAATGGACATGCTGCGTAGGTAGCTGTTTATCAGTAAATATCTCCACTGAGATTAAGAAAATCAGTAGCTTAATAAATTAAGTACTTCCTGGTATGGTTACTCTACTGGTAACTCCCCAAAAGAATCTGGATTGTCTTGAGTAAACCTTCGGAGAATAAAAACAGCTGGAGCTTGTTAAGGTAATTACACAGGGGAAAGGATAATGTACTGGGAACTCCTAAGAAGAATCTGATTTGTGGTGAGGGGAGAGAGATAAAAGCTCATTTAGGAACGACTTGAAGATGCTGCGTAGGTAGCTGTTTATCAGTAAATATCTCCACTGAGATTAAGAAAAGCAGTAGCTTAATAAATTAAGTACTTCCTTGTATGGTTACTGTACTGGTAACTCCCCAAAAGAATCTGGATTGTGGTGAGGGAACAGAGAAAAAAGCTCATTTAGGACCTGCACTTACGAAGGGGGTAGGCAGCTGTATATCAGGGAGTAAACCTTCTGAGAATAAAAACAGCTGGCGCTTGTTAAGGTAATTACACAGGGGAAAGGATAATGTACTGGGAACTCCTAAGAAGAATCTGATTTGTGGTGAGGGGAGAGAGATAAAGCTCATTTACGAAAGACATGGACATGCTGCGTAGGTAGCTGTTTATGAGTAAATATCTCCACTGAGATTAAGAAAAGCAGTAGCTTAATAAATTAAGTACTTCCTGGTATGGTTACTGTACTGGTAACTCCCCAAAAGAATCTGGATTGTGGTGAGGGACCAGAGAAAAAAGCTCATTTAGGACCTGCACTTACGAAGGGGGTAGGCAGCTGTATATCAGGGAGTAAACCTTCTGAGAATAAAAACAGCTGGAGCTTGTTAAGGTAATTACACAGGGGAAAGGATAATGTACTGGGAACTCCTCAGAAGAATCTGATTTGTGATGATTTGAGAGGATAATAGCTCATTTAGGAACGACATGAACATGCTGCGTAGGTAGCTTTTTATCAGTAAATATCTCCACTGAGATTAAGAAAAGCAGTAGCTTAATAAATTAAGTACTTCCTGGTATGGTTACTGTACTGGTAACTCCCCAAAAGAATCTGGATTGAGGTGATGGAACATAGAAAAAAGCTCATTTAGGACCTGCACTTACCAAGGGGGTAGGCAGCTGTATATCAGGGAGTAAAACTCCTGAGAATAAAAACAGCTGGAGCTTGTTAAGGTAATTACACAGGGGAAATGATAATGTACTGGGAACTCCTCAGAAGAATCTGATTTGTGGTGAGGGGAGAGAGATAAAAGCTCATTTAGGAACGACATGAACATGCTGCGTAAGTAGCTGTTTATCAGTAAATATCTCCACTGAGATTAAGAAAAGCAGTAGCTTAATAAATTAAGTACTTCCTGGTATGGTTATTGTACTGGTAACTCCCCCAAAGAATCTGGATTGTGGTGAGGGAACAGAGAAAAAAGCTCATTTAGGACCTGCACTTACAAAGGGGGTAGGAGGCTGTATATCAGGGAGTAAACCTTCTGAGAATAAAAACAGCTGGAGCATGTTAAGGTAATTGCACAGGGGAAAGGATAATGTATTGGGAACTCCTCAGAAGAATCTGATTTGTGGTGAGGGGAGAGAGATGAAAGTTCATTTAGGAACGACATGAACATGCTGCGTAGGTAGCTGTTTATCAGTAAATATCTCCACTGAGATTAAGAAAAGCAGTAGCTTAATAAATTAAGTACTTCCTGGTATGGTTACTGTACTGGTAACTCCCCAAAAGAATCTGGATTGTGATGAGGGAACAGAGAAAAAAGCTCATTTAGGACCTGCACTTACGAAGGGGGTAGGCAGCTGTATATCAGGGAGTAAACCTTCTGAGAATAAAAACAGCTGGAGCTTGTTAAGGTAATTACACAGGGGAAAGGATAATGTACTGGGAACTCCTCAGAAGAATCTGATTTGTGGTGAGGGGAGAGAGGTAAAAGCTCATTTAGGAACGACATGAACGTGCTGCGTAGGTAGCTGTTTATCAGTAAATATCTCCACTGAGATTAAGAAACGCAATAGCTTAATAAATTAAGTACTTCCTGGTATGGTTACTGTACTGGTAACTCCCCAAAAGAATCTGGATTGTGGTGAGGGAACAGAGAAAAAAGCTCATTTAGGACCTGCACTTACGAAGGGGGTAGGCAGCTGTATATCAGGGAGTAAACCTTCTGAGAATAAAACCAGCTGGAGCTTGTTAAGGTAATTACACAGGGGAAAGGATAATGTACTGGGAACTCCTCAGAAGAATCTGATTTGTGGTGAGGGGAGAGAGATAAAAGCTCATTCAGGAACGACATGAACATGCTGCGTAGGTAGCTGTTTATCAGTAAATATCTCCACTGAGATTAAGAAAAGCAGTAGCTTAATAAATTAAGTACTTCCTGGTATGGTTACTGTACTGGTCACTCCCCAAAAGAATCTGGATTGTGGTGAGGGAACAGAGAAAAAAGCTCATTTAGGACCTGAACTTACCAAGGGGGTAGGCAGCTAAATATCAGGGAGTAAACCTTCTGAGAATAAAAACAGCTGGAGCTTGTTAAGGTAATTACACAGGGGAAAGGATAATGAACTGGGAACTCCTCAGAAGAATCTGATTTGTGGTGAGGGGAGAGAGATAAAGCTCATTTACGAAAGACATGGACATGCTGCATAGGTAGCTGTTTACCAGTAAATATCTCCACTGAGATTAAGAAAAGCAGTAGCTTAATAAATTAAGTACTTCCTGGTATGGTTACTGTACTGGTAACTCCCCAAAAGAACCTGGATTGTGGTGAAGGAACAGAGAAAAAAGCTCATTTAGGACATGCATTACGAAGGGGGTAGCCAGCTGTATATCAGGGAGTAAACCTTCTGAGAATAAAAACAGCTGGAGCTTGTTAAGGTAATTGCACAGGGGAAAGGATAATGTACTGGGAACTCCTCAGAAGAATCTGAGTTGTGGTGAGGGTAGAGAGATAAAAGCTCATTTAGGAACGACATGAACATGCTCCGTACGTAGCTGTTTATCAGTAAATATCTCCACTGAGATTAAGAAAAGCAGTAGCTTAAGAAATTAAGTACTTTCTGGTATGGTTACTCTACTGGTAACTCCCCAAAAGAATCTGGATTGTGGTGAGGGAACAGAGAAAAAAGCTTATTTAGGACCTGCACTTACGAAGGGGGTAGGCAGCTGTATATCAGGGAGTAAACCTTCTGAGAATAAAAACAGCTGGAGCTTGTTAAGGTAATTGCACAGGGGAAAGGATAATGTACTAGGAACTCCTCAGAGGAATATGATTTTTGGTGAGGGGAGAGAGATAAAAGCTCATTTAGGAACGACATGTACATGCTGCGTAGGTAGCAGTTTATCAGTAAATATCTCCACTGAGATTAAGAAAAGCAGTAGCTTAATAAATTAAGTACTTCCTGGTATGGTTACTGTACTGGTAACTCCACAAAAGAATTTGGATTGTGGTGAGTAAACCTTCGGAGAATAAAAAGAGCTGGAGCTTGTTAAGGTAATTGCACAGGGGAAAGGATAATGTACTGGGAACTCCTCTGAAGAATCTGAGTTGTGGTGAGGGGAGAGAGATAAAAGCTCATTTAGGAACGACATGAACATGCTGCGTAAATAGCTGTTTATCAGTAAATATCTCCACTGAAAATAAGAAAAGCAGTAGCTTAATAAATTAAGTACTTCCTGGTATGGTTACTGTACTGGTAACTCCCCAAAAGAGCCTCGATTGTGGTGAGGAAACAGAGAAATAAGCTCATTTAGGACCTGCACTTACGAAGGGGGTAGGCAGCTGTATATCAGGGAGTAAACCTTCTGAGAATAAAAACAGCTGGAGCTTGTGAAGGTAATTACACAGGGGAAAGGATAATGTACTGGGAACTCCTCAGAAGAATCTGATTTGTGGTGAGGGGAGAGAGATAAAAGCTCATTTAGGAACGACATGAACATGCTGCGTAGGTAGCTGTTTATCATTAAATATCTCCACTGAGATTAAGAAAAGCAGTAGCTTAATAAATTAAGTACTTCCTGGTATGGTTACTGTACTGGTAACTCCCCAAAAGAATCTGGATTGTGGTGAGGGAACAGAGAAAAAAGCTCATTTAGGACCTGCACTAACGAAGGGGGTAGGCAGCTGTATATCAGGGAGTAAAACTACTGAGAAAAAAAACAGCTGGTGCTTGTTAAGGTAATTACACAGGGGAAAGGATAATGTACTGGGAACTCCTCAGAAGAATTTGATTTGTGGTGAGGGGAGAGAGATAAAAGCTCATTTAGGAACGACATGAACATGCTGCGTAGGTAGCTGTTTATCAGTAAATATCTCCACTGAGATTAAGAAAAGCAGTAGCTTAATAAATTAAGTACTTCCTGGTATGGTTACTGTACTGATAACTCCCCAAAAGAATCTGGATTGTGGAGAGGGAACAGAGAAAAAAGCTCATTTAGGATCTGCACTTACGAAGGGGGTAGGCAGCTGTATATCAGGGAGTAAACCTTCTGAGAATAAAAACAGCTAGAGCTCGTTAAGGTAATTACACAGGGGAAAGGATAATGTACTGGGAACTCCTCAGAAGAATCTGATTTGTGGTGAGAGGAGAGAGATAAAAGCTCATTTAGGAACGACATGAACATGCTGCGTAGGTAGCTGTTTATCAGTAAATATCTCCACTGAGATTAAGAAAAGCAGTAGCTTAGTAAATTAAGTACTTCCTGGTATGGTTACTGTAGTGGTAACTCCCCAAAAGAATCTGGATTGTGTGAGGGAACAGAGAAAAAAGCTCATTTAGGACCTGCACTTACGAAGGGGGTAGGCAGCTGTATATCAGGGAGTAAACCTTCTGAGAATAAAAGCAGCTGGAGCTTGTTAAGGTAATTACACAGGGGAAAGGATAATGTACTGGGAACTCCTCAGAAGAATCTGATTTGTGGTGAGGGGAGAGAGATAAAAGCTCATTTAGGAACGACATAACCATGCTGCTTAGGTAGCTGTTTATCAGTAAATATCTCCACTGAGATTAAGAAAAGCAGTAGCTTAATAAATTAACTACTTCCTGGTATGGTTACTGTACTGGTAACTCCCCAAAAGAACCTGGATTGTGTTGATGGAACAGAGAAAAAAGCTCATTTAGGACCTGCACTTACTAAGGGGGTAGGCAGCTGTATATCAGGGAGTAAACCTTCTGAGAATAAAAACAGCTGGAGGTTGTTAAGGTAATTACACAGGGGAAAGGATAATGTACTGGGAACTCCTCAGAAGAATCTGATTTGTGGTGAGGGGAGAGAGATAAAAGCTCATTTAGGAACGACATGACCATGCTGCTTAGGTAGCTGTTTATCAGTAAATATCTCCACTGAGATTAAGAAAAGCAGTAGCTTAATAAATTAAGTACTTCCTGGTATGGTTACTGTACTGGTAACTCCCCAAAAGAATCTGGATTGTGGTGAGGGAACAGAGAAAAAAGCTCATTTAGGACCTACACTTACGAAGGGGGTAGGCAGCTGTATATCAGGGAGTAAACCTTCTGAGAATAAAACCAGCTGGAGCTTGTTACGGTAATTACACAGGGGAAAGGATAATGTACTGGGAACTCCTCAGAAGAATCTGATTTGTGGTGAGGGGAGAGAGATAAAAGCTCATTTAGGAACGACATAAACATTCTGCGTATGTAGCTGTTTATCAGTAAATATCTCCATTGAGATTAAGAAAAGCAGTAGCTTAATAAATTAAGTAATTCCTGGTATGGTTACTGTACTGGTAACTCCCCAAAAGAATCTGGATTGTGGTGAGGGAACAGAGAAAAAAGCTCATTTAAGACCTGCACTTAAGAAGGGTTTAGCAGCTGTATATCAGGGAGTAAACCTTCTGAGAATGAAAACAGCTGGAGCTTGTTAAAGTAATTACACAGGGGAAAGGATAATGTACTGGGAACTCCTCAGAAGAATCTGATTTGTAGTGAGGGGAGAGAGATAAAAGCTCATTCAGGAACGACATGAACATGCTGCGTAGGTAGCTGTTTATCAGTAAATATCTCCACTGAGATTAAGAAAAGCAGTAGCTTAATAAATTAAGTACATCCTGGTATGGTTACTGTGCTGGTAACTCCCCAAAAGAATCTGGATTGTGGTGAGGGAACAGAGAAAAAAGCTTATTTAGGACCTGCACTTACGAAAGGGGTAGGCAGCTGTATATCAGGGAGTAAACCTTCTGAGTATAAAACCAGCTGGAGCTTGTTAAGGTAATTACACAGGGGAAAGGATAATGTACTGGGAACTCCTCAGAAGAATCTGATTTGTGGTGAGGGGAGAGAGATAAAAGCTCATTTAGGAACGACATGTACATGCTGCGTACGTAGCTGTTTATCAGTAAGTATCTCCACTGAGATTAAGAAAAGCAGTAGCTTAATAAATTAAGTACTTCCTAGTATGGTTAATGTACTGGTAACCCCCCACAAGAATCTGGATTGTGGTGAGGGAACAGAGAAAAAAGCTCATTTAGGACCTGCACTTACGAAGGGGGTAGGCAGCTAAATATCAAGGAGTAAACCTTCTGAGAATAAAAACAGCTGGAGCTTGTTAAGGTAATTACACAGGGGAAAGGATAATGAACTGGGAACTCCTCAGAAGAATCTGATTTGTGGTGAGGGGAGAGAGATAAAGCTCATTTACGAAAGACATGGACATGCTGCATAGGTAGCTGTTTACCAGTAAATATCTCCACTGAGATTAAGAAAAGCAGTAGCTTAATAAATTAAGTACTTCCTGGTATGGTTTCTGTACTGGTAACTCCCCAAATAACCTGTATTGTGGTGAAGGAACAGAGAAAAAAGCTCATTTAGGACCTGCACTTACGAAGGGGGTAGGCACCTGTATATCAGGGAATAAACCTTCTGAGAATAAAAACAGCTGGAGCTTGTTAAGGTAATTGCACAGGGGAAAGGATAATGTACTGGGAACTCCTCTGAAGAATCTGAGTTGTGGTGAGGGGAGAGAGATAAAAGCTCATTTAGGAACGACATGAACATGCTGCGTAAATAGCTGTTTATCAGTAAATATCTCCACTGAAATTAAGAAAAGCAGTAGCTTAATAAATTAAGTACTTCCTGGTATGTTTACTGTACTGGTAACTCCCCAACAGAACCTCGATTGTGGTGAGGAAACAGAAAAATAAGCTCATTTAGGACCTGCACTTACGAAGGGGGTAGGCAGCTGTATATCAGGGAGTAAACCATCTGAGAATAAAAACAGCTGGAGCTTGTGAAGGTAATTACACAGGGAAAGGATAATGTACTGGGAACTCCTCAGAAGAATCTGATTTGTGGTGAGGGGAGAGAGATAAAAGCTCATTTAGGAACGACATGAACATGCTGCGTAGGTAGCTGTTTATCAGTAAATATCTCCACTGAGATTAAGAAAAGCAGTAGCTTAATAAATTAAGTACTTCCTGGTATGGTTACTGTACTGGTAACTCCCCAAAAGAATCTGGATTGTGGTGAGGGAACAGAGAAAAAAGCTCATTTAGGACCTGCACTAACGAAGGGGGTAGGCAGCTGTATATCAGGGAGTAAAACTACTGAGAAAAAAAACAGCTGGTGCTTGTTAAGGTAATTACACAGGGGAAAGGATAATGTACTGAGAACTCCTCAGAAGAATTTGATTTGTGGTGAGGGGAGAGAGATAAAAGCTCATTTAGGAACGACATGAACATGCTGCGTAGGTATCTGTTTATCAGTAAATATCTCCACTGAGATTAAGAAAAGCAGTAGCTTAATAAATTAAGTACTTCCTGGTATGGTTACTGTACTGGTAACTCCCCAAAAGAATCTGGATTGTGGTGAGGGAACAGAGAAAAAATCTCATTTAGGACCTGCATTTACGAAGGGGGTATGCAGCTGTATATCAGGGAGTAAACCTTCTGAGAATAAAAACAGCTAGAGCTTGTTAAGGTAATTACACAGGGGAAAGGATAATGTACTAGGAACTCCTCAGAGGAATATGATTTGTGGTGAGGGGAGAGAGATAAAAGCTCATTTAGGAACGATATGAACATGCTGCGTAGGTAGCTGTTTATCAGTAAATATCTCCACTGAGATTAAGAAAAGCAGTAGCTTAATAAATTAAGTACTTCCTGGTATGGTTACTGTACTGGTAACTCCCCAAAAGAATTTGGATTGTGGAGAGGGAACAGAGAAAAAAGCTCATTTAGGACCTGCACTTACGTAGGGGGTAGGCAGTTTTATATCAGGGAGTAAACCTTCTGAGAATAAAAACAGCTGGAGCTCGTTAAGGTAATTACACAGGGGAAAGGATAATGTACTGGGAACTCCTCAGAAGAATCTGATTTGTGGTGAGGGGAGCGAGATAAAAGCTCATTTAGGAACGACATGAACATGCTGCGTAGGTAGCTGTTTATCAGTAAATATCCCCACTGATATTAAGAAAAGCAGTAGCTTAATAAATTAAGTACTTCCTGGTATGGTTACTGTACTGGTAACTCCCCAAAAGAATCTGGATTTTGGTGAGGGAACAGAGAAAAAAGCTCATTTAGGACCTACACTTACGAAGGGGGTAGGCAGCTGTATATCAGGGAGTAAACCTTCTGAGAATAAAAACAGCTGGAGCTTGTTAAGGTAATTACACAGGGGAAAGGATAATGTACTGGGAACTCCTCAGAAGAATCTGATTTGTGGTGAGGGGAGAGAGATAAAAGCTCATTTAGGAACGACATAACCATGCTGCTTAGGTAGCTGTTTATCAGTAAATATCTCCACTGAGATTAAGAAAAGCAGTAGCTTAATAAATTAACTACTTCCTGGTATGGTTACTGTACTGGTAACTCCCCAAAAGAACCTGGATTGTGGTGAGGGAACAGAGAAAAAAGCTCATTTAGGACCTGCACTTACTAAGGGGGTAGGCAGCTGTATATCAGGGAGTAAACCTTCTGAGAATAAAAACAGCTGGAGCTTGTTAAGGTAATTACACAGGGGAAAGGATAATGTACTGGGAACTCCTCAGAAGAATCTGATTTGTGGTGAGGGGAGAGAGATAAAAGCTCACTTAGGAACGACATGACCATGCTGCTTAGGTAGCTGTTTATCAGTAAATATCTCCACTGAGATTAAGAAAAGCAGTAGCTGAATAAACTAAGAACTTACTGGTATGGTTACTCTACTGGTAACTCCCCGAAAGAATCTGGATTGTGGTGAGGGAACAGAGAAAAAAGCTCATTTAGGACCTGCACTTACGAAGGGGGTAGGCAGCTGTATATCAGGGAGTAAACCTTCTGAGAATAAAACCAGCTGGAGCTTGTTAAGGTAATTACACAGGGGAAAGGATAATGTACTGGGAACTCCTCAGAAGAATCTGATTTGTGGTGAGAGGAGAGAGATAAAAGCTCATTTAGGAACGACATAAACATGCTGCGTATGTAGCTGTTTATCAGTAAATATCTCCATTGAGATTAAGAAAAGCAGTAGCTTAATAAATTAAGTAATTCCTGGTATGGTTACTGTACTGGTAACTCCCCAAAAGAATCTGGATTGTGGTGAGGGAACAGAGAAAAAAGCTCATTTAAGACCGGCACTTAAGAAGGGGGTTAGCAGCTGTATATCAGGGAGTAAACCTTCTGAGAATGAAAACAGCTGGAGCTTGTTAAAGTAATTACACAGGGGAAAGGATAATGTACTGGGAACTCCTCAGAAGAATCTGATTTGTGGTGAGGGGAGAGAGATAAAAGCTCATTCAGGAACGACATGAACATGCTGCTTAGGTAGCTGTTTATCAGTAAATATCTCCACTGAGATTAAGAAAAGCAGTAGCTTAATAAATTAAGTATATCCTGGTATGGTTACTGTACTGGTAACTCCCCAAAAGAATCTGGATTGTGGTGAGGGAACAGAGAAAAAAGCTTATTTAGGACCTGCACTTACGAAGGGGGTAGGCAGCTGTATATCAGGGAGTAAACCTTCTGAGAATAAAACCAGCTGGAGCTTGTTAAGGTAATTACACAGGGGAAAGGATAATGTACTGGGAATTCCTCAGAAGAATCTGATTTGTGGTGAGGGGTGAGAGATAAAAGCTCATTTAGGAACGACATGTACATGCTGCGTACGTAGCTGTTTATCAGTAAGTATCTCCACTGAGATTAAGAAAAGCAGTAGCTTAATAAATTAAGTACTTCCTAGTATGGTTAATGTACTGGTAACTCCCCACAAGAATCTGGATTGTGGTGAGGGAACAGAGAAAAAAGCTCATTTAGGACCTGCACTTACGAAGGGGGTAGGCAGCTAAATATCAAGGAGTAAACCTTCTGAGAATAAAAACAGCTGGAGCTTGTTAAGGTAATTGCACAGAGGAAAGGATAATGTACTGGGAAATCCTCAGAAGAATCTGAGTTGTGGTGAGGGGAGAGAGATAAAAGCTCATTTAGGAACGACATGAACATGCTGCGTACGTAGCTGTTTATCAGTAAATATCTCCACTGAGATTAAGAAAAGCAGTAGCTTAATAAATTAAGTACTTTCTGGTATGGTTACTCTACTGGTAACTCCCCAAAAGAATCTGGATTGTGGTGAGGGAACAGAGAAAAAAGCTGATTTAGGAGCTGCACTTACGAAGGGGGTAGGCAGCTGTATATCAGGGAGTAAACCTTCTGAGAATAAAAACAGCTGGAGCTTGTTACGGTAATTACACAGGGGAAAGGATAATGTACTAGGAACTCCTCAGAAGAATATGATTTGTGGTGAGGGGAGAGAGATAAAAGCTCATTTAGGAACGACATGGACATGCTGCGTAGGTAGCTGTTTATCAGTAAATATCTCCACTGAGATTAAGAAAAGCAGTAGCTTAATAAATTAAGTACTTCCTGGTATGGTTACTGTACTGGTAACTCCCCAAAAGAATTTGGATTGTGGTGAGTAAACCTTCGGAGAATAAAAACAGCTGGAGCTTGTTAAGGTAATTACACAGGGGAAAGGATAATGTACTGGGAACTCCTAAGAAGAATCTGATTTGTGGTGAGGGGAGATAGATAAAAGCTCATTTAGGAACGACATGAACATGCTGCGTAGGTAGCTGTTTATCAGTAAATATCTCCACTGAGATTAAGAAAAGCAGTAGCTTAATAAATTAAGTACTTCCTGGTATGGTTACTGTACTGGTAACTCCCCAAAAGAATCTGGAATGTGGTGAGGGAACAGAGAAAAAAGCTCATTTAGGATCTGCACTTACGAAGGGGGTAGGCAGCTGTATATCAGGGAGTAAACCTTTTGAGAATAAAAACAGCTGGAGCTTGTTAACGTAATTACACAGGGGAAAGGATAATGTACTGGGAACTCCTCAGAAGAATCTGATTTGTGGTGAGGGGAGAGAGATACAAGCTCATTTAGGAACGACATGAACATGCTGATTAGGTAGGTGTTTATCAGTAAATATCTCCACTGAGATTAAGAAAAGCAGGAGCAGAATAAATTAAGTACTTCCTGGTATGGTTACTGTACTGGTAACTCCCCAAAAGAATCTGGATTGTGGTGAGGGAACAGAGAAAAAAGCTCATTTAGGACCTGCACTTACTTTGGGGGTAGGCAGCTGTATATCAGGGAGTGAACCTCCTGACAATAAAAACAGCTGGAGCTTGTTAATGTAATTACACAGGGGAAAGGATAATGTACTGGGAACTCCTCAGAAGAATCTGATTTGTGGTGAGGGGAGAGAGATAAAAGCTCATTTAGGAACGACATGAACATGCTGCGTAGGTAGCTGTTTATCAGTAAATATCCCCACTGATATTAAGAAAAGCAGTAGCTTAATAAATTAAGTACTTCCTGGTATGGTTACTGTACTGGTAACTCCCCAAAAGAATCTGGATTTTGGTGAGGGAACAGAGAAAAAAGCTCATTTAGGACCTACACTTACGAAGGGGGTAGGCAGCTGTATATCAGGGAGTAAACCTTCTGAGAATAAAAACAGCTGGAGCTTGTTAAGGTAATTACACAGGGGAAAGGATAATGTACTGGGAACTCCTCAGAAGAATCTGATTTGTGGTGAGGGGAGAGAGATAAAAGCTCATTTAGGAACGACATAACCATGCTGCTTAGGTAGCTGTTTATCAGTAAATATCTCCACTGAGATTAAGAAAAGCAGTAGCTTAATAAATTAACTACTTCCTGGTATGGTTACTGTACTGGTAACTCCCCAAAAGAACCTGGATTGTGGTGAGGGAACAGAGAAAAAAGCTCATTTAGGACCTGCACTTACTAAGGGGGTAGGCAGCTGTATATCAGGGAGTAAACCTTCTGAGAATAAAAACAGCTGGAGCTTGTTAAGGTAATTACACAGGGGAAAGGATAATGTACTGGGAACTCCTCAGAAGAATCTGATTTGTGGTGAGGGGAGAGAGATAAAAGCTCACTTAGGAACGACATGACCATGCTGCTTAGGTAGCTGTTTATCAGTAAATATCTCCACTGAGATTAAGAAAAGCAGTAGCTGAATAAACTAAGAACTTACTGGTATGGTTACTCTACTGGTAACTCCCCAAAAGAATCTGGATTGTGGTGAGGGAACAGAGAAAAAAGCTCATTTAGGACCTGCACTTACGAAGGGGGTAGGCAGCTGTATATCAGGGAGTAAACCTTCTGAGAATAAAACCAGCTGGAGCTTGTTAAGGTAATTACACAGGGGAAAGGATAATGTACTGGGAACTCCTCAGAAGAATCTGATTTGTGGTGAGAGGAGAGAGATAAAAGCTCATTTAGGAACGACATAAACATGCTGCGTATGTAGCTGTTTATCAGTAAATATCTCCATTGAGATTAAGAAAAGCAGTAGCTTAATAAATTAAGTAATTCCTGGTATGGTTACTGTACTGGTAACTCCCCAAAAGAATCTGGATTGTGGTGAGGGAACAGAGAAAAAAGCTCATTTAAGACCGGCACTTAAGAAGGGGGTTAGCAGCTGTATATCAGGGAGTAAACCTTCTGAGAATGAAAACAGCTGGAGCTTGTTAAAGTAATTACACAGGGGAAAGGATAATGTACTGGGAACTCCTCAGAAGAATCTGATTTGTGGTGAGGGGAGAGAGATAAAAGCTCATTCAGGAACGACATGAACATGCTGCTTAGGTAGCTGTTTATCAGTAAATATCTCCACTGAGATTAAGAAAAGCAGTAGCTTAATAAATTAAGTATATCCTGGTATGGTTACTGTACTGGTAACTCCCCAAAAGAATCTGGATTGTGGTGAGGGAACAGAGAAAAAAGCTTATTTAGGACCTGCACTTACGAAGGGGGTAGGCAGCTGTATATCAGGGAGTAAACCTTCTGAGAATAAAACCAGCTGGAGCTTGTTAAGGTAATTACACAGGGGAAAGGATAATGTACTGGGAACTCCTCAGAAGAATCTGATTTGTGGTGAGGGGAGAGAGATAAAAGCTCATTTAGGAACGACATGTACATGCTGCGTACGTAGCTGTTTATCAGTAAGTATCTCCACTGAGATTAAGAAAAGCAGTAGCTTAATAAATTAAGTACTTCCTAGTATGGTTAATGTACTGGTAACTCCCCACAAGAATCTGGATTGTGGTGAGGGAACAGAGAAAAAAGTTCATTTAGGACCTGCACTTACGAAGGGGGTAGGCAGCTAAATATCAAGGAGTAAACCTTCTGAGAATAAAAACAGCTGGAGCTTGTTAAGGTAATTGCACAGAGGAAAGGATAATGTACTGGGAAATCCTCAGAAGAATCTGAGTTGTGGTGAGGGGAGAGAGATAAAAGCTCATTTAGGAACGACATGAACATGCTGCGTACGTAGCTGTTTATCAGTAAATATCTCCACTGAGATTAAGAAAAGCAGTAGCTTAATAAATTAAGTACTTTCTGGTATGGTTACTCTACTGGTAACTCCCCAAAAGAATCTGGATTGTGGTGAGGGAACAGAGAAAAAAGCTGATTTAGGAGCTGCACTTACGAAGGGGGTAGGCAGCTGTATATCAGGGAGTAAACCTTCTGAGAATAAAAACAGCTGGAGCTTGTTACGGTAATTACACAGGGGAAAGGATAATGTACTAGGAACTCCTCAGAAGAATATGATTTGTGGTGAGGGGAGAGAGATAAAAGCTCATTTAGGAACGACATGGACATGCTGCGTAGGTAGCTGTTTATCAGTAAATATCTCCACTGAGATTAAGAAAAGCAGTAGCTTAATAAATTAAGTACTTCCTGGTATGGTTACTGTACTGGTAACTCCCCAAAAGAATTTGGATTGTGGTGAGTAAACCTTCGGAGAATAAAAACAGCTGGAGCTTGTTAAGGTAATTACACAGGGGAAAGGATAATGTACTGGGAACTCCTAAGAAGAATCTGATTTGTGGTGAGGGGAGATAGATAAAAGCTCATTTAGGAACGACATGAACATGCTGCGTAGGTAGCTGTTTATCAGTAAATATCTCCACTGAGATTAAGAAAAGCAGTAGCTTAATAAATTAAGTACTTCCTGGTATGGTTACTGTACTGGTAACTCCCCAAAAGAATCTGGAATGTGGTGAGGGAACAGAGAAAAAAGCTCATTTAGGATCTGCACTTACGAAGGGGGTAGGCAGCTGTATATCAGGGAGTAAACCTTTTGAGAATAAAAACAGCTGGAGCTTGTTAACGTAATTACACAGGGGAAAGGATAATGTACTGGGAACTCCTCAGAAGAATCTGATTTGTGGTGAGGGGAGAGAGATACAAGCTCATTTAGGAACGACATGAACATGCTGATTAGGTAGGTGTTTATCAGTAAATATCTCCACTGAGATTAAGAAAAGCAGGAGCAGAATAAATTAAGTACTTCCTGGTATGGTTACTGTACTGGTAACTCCCCAAAAGAATCTGGATTGTGGTGAGGGAACAGAGAAAAAAGCTCATTTAGGACCTGCACTTACTTTGGGGGTAGGCAGCTGTATATCAGGGAGTGAACCTCCTGACAATAAAAACAGCTGGAGCTTGTTAATGTAATTACACAGGGGAAAGGATAATGTACTGGGATCTCCTCAGAAGAATCTGATTTGTGGTGAGGGGAGAGAGATAAAAGCTCATTTACGATAGACATGGACAGGCTGCGTAGGTAGCTGTTTATCAGTAAATATCTCCACTGAGATTAAGAAAAGCAGTAGCTTAATAAATTAAGTACTTCCTGGTATGGTTACTGTACTGGTAACTCCCCAAAAGAACCTCGATTGTGGTGAGGGAACAGAGAAAAAAGCTCATTTAGGACCTGCACTTACGAAGGGGGTAGGCAGCTGTATATCAGGGAGTAAACCTACTGAGAATAAAAACAGCTGGAGCTTGTTAAGGTAATTACACAGGGGAAAGGATAATGTACTGGGAATTCCTCAGAAGAATCTGATTTGTGGTGAGGGGAGAGAGATAAAAGCTCATTTAGGAAAGACATGAACATGCTGCGTAGGTAGCTGTTTATCAGTAAATATCTTCACTGAGATTAAGAAAAGCAGTAACTTAATAAATTAAGTACTTCCTGGTATGGTTACTGTACTGGTAACTCCCCAAAAGAATCTGGATTGTGGTGAGCGAACAGAGAAAAAAGCTCATTTAGGACCTGCACTTACCAAGGGGGTAGGCAGCTGTATATCAGGGAGTAAACCTTCTGAGAATAAAAACAGCTGGGCTTCTTAAGGTAATTACACAGGGGAAAGGATAATATACTGGGAACTAATCAGAAGAATTAGATTTGTGGTGAGGGGAGAGAGATAAAAGCTCATTTAGGAACGACATGAACATGCTGCGTAGGTAGCTGTTTATCAGTAAATATCTCCCCTGATATTAAGAAAAGCAGTAGCTTAATAAATGAAGTACTTCCTGGTATGGTTACTGTACTGGTAACTCCCCAAATGAATCTGGATTGTGGTGAGGGAACAGAGAAAAAAGCTCATTTAGGACCTGCACTTACGAAGGGGGTAGGCAGCTGTATATCAGGGAGTAAACCTTCTGAGAATAAAACCAGCTGGAGCTTGTTAAGGTAATTACACAGGGGAAAGGATAATGTACTGGGAACTCCTCAGAAGAATCTGATTTGTGGTGAGGGGAGAGAGATAAAAGCTCATTTAGGAACGACATAAACATGCTGCGTATGTAGCTGTTTATCAGTAAATATCTCCATTGAGATTAAGAAAAGCAGTAGCCTAAAAAATTAAGTAATTCCTGGTATGGTTACTGTACTGGTAACTCCCCAAAAGAATCTGGATTGTGGTGAGAGAACAGAGAAAAAAGCTCATTTAAGACCTGCACTTAAGAAGGGGGTTAGCAGCTGTATATCAGGGAGTAAACCTTCTGAGAATGAAAACAGCTGGAGCTTGTTAAAGTAATTACACAGGGGAAAGGATAATGTACTGGGAACTCCTCATAAGAATCTGATTTGTGGTGAGGGGATAGAGATAAAAGCTCATTCAGGAACGACATGAACATGCTGCGTAGGTAGCTGTTTATCAGTAAATATCTCCACTGAGATTAAGAAAAGCAGTAGCTTAATACATTAAGTACATCCTGGTATGGTTACTGTACTGGTAACTCCCCAAAAGAATCTGGATTGTGGTGAGGGAACAGAGAAAAAAGCTTATTTAAGACCTGCACTTACGAAGGGGGTAGGCAGCTGTATATCAGGGAGTAAACCTTCTGAGAATAAAACAAGCTGGAGCTTGTTAAGGTAATTACACAGGGGAAAGGATAATGTACTGGGAAATCCTCAGAAGAATCTGATTTGTGGTGAGTGGAGAGAGATAAAAGCTCATTTAGGAACGACATGAACATGCTGCGTAGGTAGCTGTTTATCAGTAAATATCTCCACTGAGTTTAAGAAAAGCAGTAGCTTAATAAATTAAGTACTTCCTGATATGGTTACTGTACTGGTAACTCCCCACAAGAATCTGGATTGTGGTGAGGGAACAGAGAAAAAAGCTCATTTAGGACCTGCACTTACGAAGGGGTAGGCAGCTAAATATCAAGGAGTAAACCTTCTGAGACTAAAAACAGCTGGAGCTTGTTAAGGTAATTACACAGGGGAAAGGATAATGAACTGGGAACTCCTCAGAAGAATCTGATTTGTGGTGAGGGGAGAGAGATAAAGCTCATTTACGAAAGACATGGACATGCTGCATAGGTAGCTGTTTACCAGTAAATATCTCCACTGAGATTAAGAAAAGCAGTAGCTTAATAAATTAAGTACTTCCTGGTATGGTTTCTGTACTGGTAACTCCCCAAAAGAACCTGGGTTGTGGTGAAGGAACAGAGAAAAAAGCTCATTTAGGACCTGCACTTACGAAGGGGGTAGGCACCTGTATATCAGGGAATAAACCTTCTGAGAATAAAAACAGCTGGAGCTTGTTAAGGTAATTGCACAGAGGAAAGGATAATGTACTGGGAACTCCTCAGAAGAATCTTAGTTGTGGTGAGGGGAGAGAGATAAAAGCTCATTTAGGAACGACATGAACATGCTGCGTACGTAGCTGTTTATCAGTAAATATCTCCACTGAGATTAAGAAAAGCAGTAGCTTAATAAATTAAGTACTTTCTGGTATGGTTACTGTACTGGTAACTCCCCAAAAGAATCTGGATTGTGGTGAGGGAAAAGAGAAAAATGCTCATTTAGGAGCTGCACTTACGAAGGGGGTAGGCAGCTGTATATCAGGGAGTAAACCTTCTGAGAATAAAAACAGCTGGAGCTTGTTACGGTAATTACACAGGGGAAAGGATAATGTACTGGGAACTCCTAAGAAGAATCTGATTTGTGGTGAGGGGAGATAGATAAAAGCTCATTTAGGAACGACATGAACATGCTGCGTAGGTAGCTGTTTATCAATAAATATCTCCACTGAGATTAAGAAAAGCAGTAGCTTAATAAATTAAATACTTCCTGGTATGGTTACTGTACTGGTAACTCCCCAAAAGAATCTGGATTGTGGTGAGGGAACAGAGAAAAAAGCTCATTTAGGACCTGCACTTACGAAGGGGGTAGGCAGCTGTATATCAGGGAGTAAACCTTCTGAGAATAAAAACAGCTGGAGCTTGTTAACGTAATTACACAGGGGAAAGGATAATGTACTGGGAACTCCTCAGAAGAATCTGATTTGTGGTGAGGGGAGAGAGATACAAGCTCATTTAGGAACGACATGAACATGCTGATTAGGTAGTTGTTTATCAGTAAATATCTCCACTGAGATTAAGAAAAGCAGGAGCAGAATAAATTAAGTACTTCCTGGTATGGTTACTGTACTGGTAACTCCCCAAAAGAATCTGGATTGTGGTGAGGGAACAGAGAAAAAAGCTCATTTAGGACCTGCACTTACTTTGGGGGTAGGCAGCTGTATATCAGCGAGTGAACCTTCTGACAATAAAAACAGCTGGAGCTTGTTAAGGTAATTACACAGGGGAAAGGATAATGTACTGGGAACTCCTCAGAAGAATCTGATTTGTGGTGAGGGGAGAGAGATAAAAGCTCATTTAGGAACGACATGAACATGCTGCGTAGGTAGCTGTTTATCAGTAAATATCTCCACTGAGATTAAGAAAAGCAGTAGCTTAATAAATTAAGTACTTCCTGGTATGGTTACTGTACTGGTAACTCCCCATAAGAATCTGGATTGTGGTGAAGGAACAGAGAAAAAAGCTCATTTAGGACCTGCACTTACGAAGGGGGTAGGCAGCTGTATATCAGGGAGTAAACCTACTGAGAATAAAAACAGCTGGAGCTTGTTAAGGTAATTACACAGGGGAAAGGATAATGTACTGGGAATTCCTCAGAAGAATCTGATTTGTGGTGAGGGGAGAGAGATAAAAGCTCATTTAGGAAAGACATGAACATGCTGCGTAGGTAGCTGTTTATCAGTAAATATCTTCACTGAGATTAAGAAAAGCAGTAACTTAATAAATTAAGTACTTCCTGGTATGGTTACTGTACTGGTAACTCCCCAAAAGAATCTGGATTGTGGTGAGCGAACAGAGAAAAAAGCTCATTTAGGACCTGCACTTACCAAGGGGGTAGGCAGCTGTATATCAGGGAGTAAACCTTCTGAGAATAAAAACAGCTGGGCTTCTTAAGGTAATTACACAGGGGAAAGGATAATGTACTGGGAACTAATCAGAAGAATCAGATTTGTGGTGAGGGGAGAGAGATAAAAGCTCATTTAGGAACGACATGAACATGCTGCGTAGGTAGCTGTTTATCAGTAAATATCTCCCCTGATATTAAGAAAAGCAGTAGCTTAATAAATGAAGTACTTCCTGGTATGGTTACTGTACTGGTAACTCCCCAAATGAATCTGGATTGTGGTGAGGGAACAGAGAAAAAAGCTCATTTAGGACCTGCACTTACGAAGGGGGTAGGCAGCTGTATATCAGGGAGTAAACCTTCTGAGAATAAAACCAGCTGGAGCTTGTTAAGGTAATTACACAGGGGAAAGGATAATGTACTGGGAACTCCTCAGAAGAATCTGATTTGTGGTGAGGGGAGAGAGATAAAAGCTCATTTAGGAACGACATAAACATGCTGCGTATGTAGCTGTTTATCAGTAAATATCTCCATTGAGATTAAGAAAAGCAGTAGCCTAATAAATTAAGTAATTCCTGGTATGGTTACTGTACTGGTAACTCCCCAAAAGAATCTGGATTGTGGTGAGGGAACAGAGGAAAAAGCTCATTTAAGACCTGCACTTAAGAAGGGGGTTAGCAGCTGTATATCAGGGAGTAAACCTTCTGAGAATGAAAACAGCTGGAGCTTGTTAAAGTAATTACACAGGGGAAAGGATAATGTACTGGGAACTCCTCATAAGAATCTGATTTGTGGTGAGGGGATAGAGATAAAAGCTCATTCAGGAACGACATGAACATGCTGCGTAGGTAGCTGTTTATCAGTAAATATCTCCACTGAGATTAAGAAAAGCAGTAGCTTAATACATTAAGTACATCCTGGTTTGGTTACTGTACTGGTAACTCCCCAAAAGAATCTGGATTGTGGTGAGGGAACAGAGAAAAAAGCTTATTTAAGACCTGCACTTACGAAGGGGGTAGGCAGCTGTATATCAGGGAGTAAACCTTCTGAGAATAAAACCAGCTGGAGCTTGTTAAGGTAATTACACAGGGGAAAGGATAATGTACTGGGAAATCCTCAGAAGAATCTGATTTGTGGTGAGTGGAGAGAGATAAAAGCTCATTTAGGAACGACATGAACATGCTGCGTAGGTAGCTGTTTATCAGTAAATATCTCCACTGAGTTTAAGAAAAGCAGTAGCTTAATAAATTAAGTACTTCCTGATATGGTTACTGTACTGGTAACTCCCCACAAGAATCTGGATTGTGGTGAGGGAACAGAGAAAAAAGCTCATTTAGGACCTGCACTTACGAAGGGGGTAGGCAGCTAAATATCAAGGAGTAAACCTTCTGAGACTAAAAACAGCTGGAGCTTGTTAAGGTAATTACACAGGGGAAAGGATAATGAACTGGGAACTCCTCAGAAGAATCTGATTTGTGGTGAGGGGAGAGAGATAAAGCTCATTTACGAAAGACATGGACATGCTGCATAGGTAGCTGTTTACCAGTAAATATCTCCACTGAGATTAAGAAAAGCAGTAGCTTAATAAATTAAGTACTTCCTGGTATGGTTTCTGTACTGGTAACTCCCCAAAAGAACCTGGGTTGTGGTGAAGGAACAGAGAAAAAAGCTCATTTAGGACCTGCACTTACGAAGGGGGTAGGCACCTGTATATCAGGGAATAAACCTTCTGAGAATAAAAACAGCTGGAGCTTGTTAAGGTAATTGCACAGAGGAAAGGATAATGTACTGGGAACTCCTCAGAAGAATCTTATTTGTGGTGAGGGGAGAGAGATAAAAGCTCATTTAGGAACGACATGAACATGCTGCGTACGTAGCTGTTTATCAGTAAATATCTCCACTGAGATTAAGAAAAGCAGTAGCTTAATAAATTAAGTACTTTCTGGTATGGTTACTGTACTGGTAACTCCCCAAAAGAATCTGGATTGTGGTGAGGGAAAAGAGAAAAATGCTCATTTAGGAGCTGCACTTACGAAGGGGGTAGGCAGCTGTATATCAGGGAGTAAACCTTCTGAGAATAAAAACAGCTGGAGCTTGTTACGGTAATTACACAGGGGAAAGGATAATGTACTAGGAACTCCTCAGAAGAATATGATTTGTGGTGAGGGGAGAGAGATAAAAGCTCATTTAGGAACGACATGGACATGCTGCGTAGGTAGCTGTTTATCATTAAATATCTCCACTGAGATTAAGAAAAGCAGTAGCTTAATAAATTAAGTACTTCCTGGTATGGTTACTGTACTGGTAACTCCCCAAAAGAATTTGGATTGTGGTGAGTAAACCTTCGGAGAATAAAAACAGCTGGAGCTTGTTAAGGTAATTACACAGGGGAAAGGATAATGTACTGGGAACTCCTAAGAAGAATCTGATTTGTGGTGAGGGGAGATAGATAAAAGCTCATTTAGGAACGACATGAACATGCTGCGTAGGTAGCTGTTTATCAATAAATATCTCCACTGAGATTAAGAAAAGCAGTAGCTTAATAAATTAAATACTTCCTGGTATGGTTACTGTACTGGTAACTCCCCAAAAGAATCTGGATTGTGGTGAGGGAACAGAGAAAAAAGCTCATTTAGGACCTGCACTTACGAAGGGGGTAGGCAGCTGTATATCAGGGAGTAAACCTTCTGAGAATAAAAACAGCTGGAGCTTGTTAAGGTAATTACACAGGGGAAAGGATAATGTACTGGGAACTCCTCAGAAGAATCTGATTTGTGGTGAGGGGAGAGAGATACAAGCTCATTTAGGAACGACATGAACATGCTGATTAGGTAGTTGTTTATCAGTAAATACCTCCACTGAGATTAAGAAAAGCAGGAGCAGAATAAATTAAGTACTTCCTGGTATGGTTACTGTACTGGTAACTCCCCAAAAGAATCTGGATTGTGGTGAGGGAACAGAGAAAAAAGCTCATTTAGGACCTGCACTTACTTTGGGGGTAGGCAGCTGTATATCAGGGAGTGAACCTTCTGACAATAAAAACAGCTGGAGCTTGTTAAGGTAATTACACAGGGGAAAGGATAATGTACTGGGAACTCCTCAGAAGAATCTGATTTGTGGTGAGGGGAGAGAGATAAAAGCTCATTTACGATAGACATGGACAGGCTGCGTAGGTAGCTGTTTATCAGTAAATATCTCCACTGAGATTAAGAAAAGCAGTAGCTTAATAAATTAAGTACTTCCTGGTATGGTTACTGTACTGGTAACTCCCCAAAAGAACCTCGATTTTGGTGAGGGAACAGAGAAAAAAGCTCATTTAGGACCTGCACTTACGAAAGGGGTAGGCAGCTGTATATCAGGTTGTAAACCTTCTGAGAATAAAAACAGCTGGAGCTTGTTAAGGTAATTGCACAGGGGAAAGGATAATGTACTGGGAACTCCTCTGAAGAATCTGAGTTGTGGTGAGGGGAGAGAGATAAAAGCTCATTTAGGAACGACATGAACATGCTGCGTAAATAGCTGTTTATCAGTAAATATCTCCACTGAGATTAAGAAAAGCAGTAGCTTAATAAATTAAGTACTTCCTGGTATGGTTACTGTACTGGTAACTCCCCAAAAGAACCTCGATTGTGGTGAGGGAACAGAGAAATAAGCTCATTTAGGACCTGCACTTACGAAGGGGGTTGGCAGCTGTATATCAGGGAGTAAACCTTCTGAGAATAAAAACAGCTGGAGCTTGTGAAGGTAATTACACAGGGGAAAGGATAATGTACTGGGAACTCCTCAGAAAAATATGATTTGTGGTGAGGGGAGAGAGATAAAAGCTCATTTAGGAACGATATGAACATGCTGCGTAGGTAGCTGTTTATCAGTAAATATCTCCACTGAGATTAAGAAAAGCAGTAGCTTAATAAATTAAGTACTTCCTGGTATGGTTACTGTACTGGTAACTCCGCAAAAGAATCTGGATTGTGGTGAGTGAACAGAGAAAACAGCTCATTTAGGACCTGCACTTACGAAGGGGGTAGGCAGCTGTATATCAGGGAGTAAACCTTCTGAGAATAAAAACAGCTGGAGCTTGTTAAGGTAATTACACAGGGGAAAGGATAATGTACTGGGAACTCCTCAGAAGAATCTGATTTGTGGTGAGGGGAGAGAGATAAAAGCTCATTTAGGAACGACATGTACATGCTGCGTAGGTAGCTGTTTATCAGTAAATATCTCCACTGAGATTAAGAAAAGCAGTAGCTTAATAAATTAAGTACTTCCTGGTATGGGTACTGTACTGGTAAATCCCCAAAAGAATCTGGATTGTGGTGAGGGAACAGAGAAAAAAGCTCATTTAGGACCTGCACATACGAAGGGGTAGGCAGCTGTGTATCAGGGAGTAAACCTACTGAGAATAAAAGCAGCTGGAGCTTGTTAAGGTAATTACACAGGGGAAAGGATAATGTACTGGGAATTCCTCAGAAGAATCTTATTTGTGGTGAGGGGAGAGAGATAAAAGCTCATTTAGGAACGACATGAACATGCTGCGTACGTAGCTGTTTATCAGTAAATATCTCCACTGAGTTTAAGAAAAGCAGTAGCTTAATGAATTAAGTACTTCCTCGTATAGTTACTGTACTGGTAACTCCCCAAAAGAATCTGCATTGTGGTGGCGGAAAAGAGAAAAAAGATCATTTAGGACCTGCACTTACGAAGGGGGTAGGCAGCTGTATATTAGGGAGTAAACCTGCTGAGAATAAAAACAGCTGGAGCTTGTTAAGGTAATTACACAGGGGAAAGGATAATGTACTGGGAACTCCTCAGAAGAATCTGATTTGTGGTGAGGGGACAGAGATTAAAGCTCATTTAGGAACGACATGAACATGCTGCGTAGGTAGCTGTTTATCAGTAAATATCTCCACTGAGATTAAGAAAAGCAGTAGCTTAATAAATTAAGTACTTCCTGGTATGGTTACTGTACTGGTAACTCCCCAAAATAATCTGGATTGTGGTGAGGGAACAGAAAAAAAGCTCATTTAAGACCTGCACTTACGAAGGGGGTAGGCAGCAGTATATCAGGGAGTAAACCTTCTGAGAATAAAAACAGCTGGAGCTTGTTAAGGTAATTACACAGGGGAAAGGATAATGTACTAGGAACTCCTCAGAAGAATCTGATTTGTGGTGAGGGGAGAGAGATAAAAGCTCATTTAAGAACGACATGAACATGCTGCGTAGGTAGCTGTTTATCAGTAAATATCTCCAATGAGATTAAGAAAAGCAGTAGCTTAATAAATTAAGTACTTCCTGGTATGGTTACTGTTCTGGTAACTCCCCAAAAGAATCTGGATTGTGGTGACGATCAGAGAAAAAAGCTCATTTAGGACCTGCACTTACGAAGGGGGTAGGCAGCTGTATATCAGGGAGTAAACCTTCTGAGAATAAAAACAGGTGGAGCTTGTTAAGGTAATTACACAGGGGAAAGGATAATGTACTGGGAACTCCTCAGAAGAATCTGATTTGTGGTGAGGGGAGAGAGATTAAAGCTCATTTAGGAACGACATGAACATGCTGCGTAGGTAGCTTTTTGTCAGTAAATATCTCCACGGAGATTATGAAAAGCAGTAGCTTAATAAATTAAGTACTTCCTGGTATGGTTACTGTACTGGTAACTCCCCAAAAGAATCTGGATTGTGGTGAGGGAACAGAGAAAAAAGCTCATTTAGGACCTGCACTTACGAAGGGGGTAGGCAGCTGTATATCAGGGAGTAAACCTTCTGAGAACAAAAACAGCTGGAGCTTGTTAAGGTAATTACACAGGGGAAAGGATAATGTACTGGGAACTCCTCAGAAGAATCTGAATTGTGGTGAGGGGAGAGAGATAAAAGCTCATTTAGGAACGACATGAACATGCTGCGTAGGTAGCTGTTTATCAGTAAATATCTCCACTGAGATTAAGAAGAGCAGTAGCTTAATAAATTAAGTACTTCCTGGTATGGTTACTGTACTGGTAACTCCCCAAAAGAATCTGGATTGTGGTGAGGGAACAGAGAAAAAAGCTCATTTTGGACCTGCACTTTCGAAGGGGGTAGGCAGCTGTATATCACTTAGTAAACCTTCTGAGAATAAAAACACCTGGAGTTTGTCAATGTAATTACACAGGGGATAGGATAATGTACTGGGAACTCCTCTGAAGAATCTGAGTTTTGGTGAGGGGAGAGAGATAAAAGCACATTTAGGAACGACATGAACATGCTGCGTACGTAGCTGTTTATCAGTAAATATCTCCACTGAGATTAAGAAAAGCAGTAGCTTAATAAATTAAGTACTTCCTTGTATGGTTACTGTACTGGTAAATCCCCAAAAGAATCTGGATTGTGGTGAGGGAACAGAGAAAAAAGCTCATTTAGGACCTGCACTTACGAAGGGGGTAGCAGTTGTATATCAGTGAGTTAACCTTCTGAGAATAAAAACAGCTGGAGCTTGTAAAGGTAATTACACAGGGGAAAGGATAATGTACTGGAACTCCTCATAAGAATCTGATTTGTGGTGAGGGGAGAGAGATAAAAGCTCATTTAGGAACGACATGAACATGCAGTGTAGGTAGCTGTTTATCAGTAAATTTCTCCACTGAGATTAAGAAAAGCAGTAGCTTAATAAATTAAGTACTTCCTGGTATTGTTACTGTACTGGTAACTCCCCAAAAGAATCTGGATTGCGGTGAGGGAACAGAGAAAAAAGCTCATTAGGACCTGCACTTACGAGGTGGTAGGCAGCTGTATAACAGGGATTAAACCTTCTGAGAATAAAAACAGCTCGAGCTTGTTATGGTAATTACACACGGGAAAGGATAATGTACTGGGAACTCCTCAGCAGAATCTGATTTGTGGTGAGGGGGAGAGAGATAAAAGCTCATTTAGGAACGACATGAACATGCTGCGTACGTAGCTGTTTATCAGTAAATATCTCCACTGAGATTGAGAAAAGCAGTAGCTTAATAAATTAAGTACTTCCTGGTATGGTACTGTACTGGTAACTCCCCAAAAGAATCTGGATTGTGGTGAGGGAACAGAGAAAAATGCTCATTAGGACCTGCACTTATGACGGGGTAGGCAGCTGTATATCAGGGATTATCGCTTCTCAGAATAAAAACAGCTGGAGCTTGTTAAGTTAATTACACAGGGGAAAGGATAATGTACTGGGAACTCCTCAGAAGAATCTGATTTTTGGTGAGGGGAGAGAGATAAAAGCTCATTTAGGAACGACATGAACATGCTGCGTAGGTAGCTGTTTATCACTAAATATCTCCACTGAGATTAAGAAAAGCAGTAGCTTAATAAATTAAGTACTTCCTGGTTGGTTACTGTACTGGTAACTCCCCAAAGAATCTGTATTGTGGTTAGGGAACAGAGAAAAAAGCTCATTTAGGACCTGCACTTACGAAGGGGTTAGGCAGTTGTATATCAGGGATTAAACCTTCTGAGAATAAAAACAGCTCGAGCTTGTTAAGGTAATTACACAGGGGAAAGGATAATGTACTGGGAACTCCTCAGCAGAATCTGATTTGTGGTGAGGGGAGAGAGATAAAAGCTCATTTAGGAACGACATGAACATGCTGCGTACGTAGCTGTTTATCAGTAAATATCTCCACTGAGATTGAGAAAAGCAGTAGCTTAATAAATTAAGTACTTCCTGGTATGATTACTGTACTGGTAACTCCCCAAAAGAATCTGGATTGTGGTGAGGGAACAGAGAAAAATGCTCATTTAGGACCTGCACTTATGAAGGGGGTAGGCAGCTGTATATCAGGGAGTATCGCTTCTCAGAATAAAAACAGCTGGAGCTTGTTAAGGTAATTACCAGGGGAAAGGATAATGTACTGGGAACTCCTCAGAAGAATCTGATTAGTGGTGAGGGGAGAGAGATAAAAGCTCATTTAGGAACGACATGAACATGCAGTGTAGGTAGCTGTTTATCAGTAAATTTCTCCACTGAGATTAAGAAAAGCAGTAGCTTAATAAATTAAGTACTTCCTGGTATTGTTACTGTACTGGTAACTCCCCAAAAGAATCTGGATTGCGGTGAGGGAACAGAGAAAAAAGCTCATTTAGGACCTGCACTTACGAAGGTGGTAGGCAGCTGTATAACAGGGATTAAACCTTCTGAGAATAAAAACAGCTCGAGCTTGTTAAGGTAATTACACACGGAAAGGATAATGTACTGGGAACTCCTCAGCAGAATCTGATTTGTGGTGAGGGGAGAGAGATAAAAGCTCATTTAGGAACGACATGAACATGCTGCGTACGTAGCTGTTTATCAGTAAATATCTCCACTGAGATTGAGAAAAGCAGTAGCTTAATAAATTAAGTACTATCCTGTATGATTACTGTACTGGTAACTCCCAAAAGAATCTGGATTGTGGTGAGGGAACAGAGAAAAATGCTCATTTAGGACCTGCACTTATGAAGGGGTAGCAGCTGTATATCAGGGAGTATCGCTTCTCAGAATAAAAACAGCTGGAGCTTGTTAAGGTAATTACACAGGGGAAAGGATAATGTACTGGGAACTCCTCAGAAGAATCTGATTAGTGGTGAGGGGAGAGAGATAAAAGCTCATTTAGGAACGACATGAACATGCTGCGTAGGTAGCTGTTTATCAGTAAATATCTCCACTGAGATTAAGAAAAGCAGTAGCTTAATAAATTAAGTACTTCCTGGTTTGGTTACTGTACTGGTAACTCCCCAAAGAATCTGGATTGTGGTGAGGGAACAGAGAAAAAAGCTCATTTAGGACCTGCACTTACGAAGGGTTAGGCAGTTGTATATCAGGGAGTAAACCTTCTGAGAATAAAAACAGCTGGAGCTTGTTAAGGTAATTACACAGGGGAAAGGATAATGTACTGGGAACTCCTCAGAAGAATCTGATTTTTGGTGAGGGGAGGGAGATAAAAGCTCATTTAGGAACGACATGAACATGCTGCATAGGTAGCTGTTTATCAGTAAATATCTCCACTGAGATAAGAAAAGCAATAGCTTAATAAATTAAGTACTTCCTGGTATGGTTACTCTACTGGTAACTCCCCAAAAGAATCTGGATTGTTGAGGGTACAGAGAAAAAAGCTCATTTAGGACCTGCTATTACGAATGGGTTAGGCAGCTGTATATCAGGAACAAACCTTCAGAGAATAAAAAGAGCTGGAGCTTGTTAAGGTAATTACACAGTGGAAAGGATAATGTACTGGAACTCCTCAGAAGAATCTGATTTTTGGTGAGTGGAGAGAGATAAAAGCTCATTTAGGAACGACATGAACATGCTGCATACGTAGCTGTTTATCAGTAAATATCTCCCCCTGAGATTAAGAAAAGCAGTAGCTTAATAAATTAAGTAATTCCTGGTATGGTTACTGTACTGGTAACTCCACAAAAGAATCTGGATTGTGGTGAGGGAACAGAGAAAAATGGTCATTTAGGACCTGCACTTATGAAAGAGGTAGGCAGCTGTATATCAGGGAGTATCGCTTCTGAGAATAAAACAGCTGGAGCTTGTTAAGGTAATTACACAGGGGAAAGGATAATGTACTGGGAACTCCTCAGAAGAATCTGATTTGTGGTGAGGGAGAGAGATAAAAGCTCATTTAGGAACGACATGAACATGCTGCGTAGGTAGCTGTTTATCAGTAAATATCTCCACTGAGATTAAGAAAAGCAGTAGCTTAATAAATTAAGTACTTCCTGGTATGCTTACTGTACTGGTAATTCCCCAAAAGAATCTGGATTGTGGTGATTGAACAGAGAAAAAAGGTCATTTAGGACCTGCCACTTACGAAGGTGGTAGGCAGCTGTATATCAATGAGTAACCTTCTGAGAATAAAAACAGCTGGAGTTTGTTAAGGTAATTACACAGGGGAAAGGATAATGTACTGGGCAACTCCTCAGAAGAATCTCATTTGTGGTGAGGGGCGAGAGATAAAAGCAAATTTAGGAACGACATGAACATGCTGCGTAGGTAGCTGTTTATCAGTAAATATCTCCACTGAGATTAAGAAAAGCAGTAGCTTAATAAATTAAGTACTTCCTGGTATGGTTACTGTACTGGTAACTCCCCAAAAGAATCTGGATGGTGGTGAGGGAACAGAGAAAAAAGCTTATTTAGGACCTGCACTTACGAAGGGGGTAGGCAGCTGTATATCAGGGAGTAAACCTTCTGAGAATAAAAACAGCTGGAGCTTGTTAAGGTAATTACACAGGGGAAAGGATAATGTACTGGGAACTCCTCAGAAGAATCTGATTTGTGGTGAGGGGAGAGAGATAAAAGCTCATTTAGGAACGACATGAACATGCTGCGTAGGTAGCTGTTTATCAGTAAATATCTCCACTGAGATTAAGAAAAGCCGTAGCTTATAAATTAAGTACTTCCTGGTATGGTTACTGTACTGGTAACTCCCCAAAAGAATCTGGATTATGGTGAGGGAACAGAGAAAAATGCTCATTTAGGACCTGCACTTACGAAGGGGGTAGGCAGCTGTATATCAGGGAGAAAACCTTCTGAGAATAAAAACAGCTGGAGCTTGTTAAGGTAATTACACAGGGAAAGGATAAAGTACTGGGAACTCCTCAGAAGAATCTGATTTGTGGTGAGGGAGAGAGATAAAGCTCATTTAGGAACGACATGAACATGCTGCATAGGTAGCTGTTTATCAGTAAATATCTCCACTGAGATTAAGAAAAGCAGTAGCTTAATAAATTAAGTACTTCCTGGTATGGTTACTCTACTGGTAACTCCCCAAAAGATTCTGGATTGTGGTGAGGGAACAGAGAAAAAAGCTCATTTAGGACCTGCACTTGCGAAGGGGGTAGCAGCTGTATATCAGGGAGTAAATCTTCTGAGAATAAAAACAGCTGGAGATTGTTAAGGTAATTACATAGGGGAAAGGATAATGTACTGGGAACTCCTCAGAAGAATCTGATTTGTGGTGAGGGGAGAGAGATAAAAGCTCATTTAGGAACGACATGAACATGCTGCGTAGGTAGCTGTTTATCAGTAAATATCTCCACTGAGATTAAGAAAAGCAGTAGCTTAATAATTAAGTACTTCCTGGTATGGTTACTGTACTGGTAACTCCCCAAAAGAATCTGGATTGTGGTGAGGGAACAGAGAAAAAAGCTCATTTAGGACCTGCAATTACGAAGGGGGTAGGCAGCTGTATATCAGGGAGTAAACCTTCTGAGAATAAAAACAGCTGGAGCTTGTTAAGGTAATTACACAGGGAAAGGATAATGTACTGGGAACTCCTCAGAAGAATCTGATTTGTGGTGAGGGGAGAGAGATAAAAGCTCATTTAGGATCGACATGAACATGCTGCGTTCGTAGCTGTTTATCAGTAAATATCTCCACTGAGATTAAGAAAAGCAGTAGCTTAATAAATTTAGTACCTCCTGCTATGAATGCTCTACTGGTAACTCTCCAAAAGATTCTGGATTGTGGTGAGGGAACAGAGAAAAAAGCTCATTTAGGACCTGCACTTACGAAGGGGAAGGCAGGTGTATACCAGGGAGTAAACCTTCTGAGAATAAAAACAGCTGGAGCTTGTTAAGGTAATACACAGGCGAAAGGATAATGTACTGGAACTCCTGAGAAGAATCTGATTCGTGGTGAGGGGAGAGAGATGAAAGCTCATTTAGGAACGACATGAACATGCTGCGTAGGTAGCTGTTTATCAGTAAATATCTCCACTGAGATTAAGAAAGCAGTAGCTTAATAAATTAAGTACTGCCTGGTATGGTTACTGTACTGGTAACAACCCAAAAGAATCTGGATTGTGGTGAGGGAACAGAGAAAAAA